>NW_015176099.1:83667-87702 GCF_001447785.1 Gekko japonicus | reverse complement strand
CTCCACTCCCAAAATCTACAGGTATTTCCCAACCTAGTGCTGGCAACCATAGCTGATGTCTGTGTGGCCTTGCTCTTTGGTCTTTTTCCTGCCTCCGGGACTCTGCTGGAACCCTTAAGGGAGAAGACTCGTGGCTCCGTGCTTATAGCAGTGCCTGGCTGCTGCAGTGCTGGCAGTGCTTAAGACTGCATTGTGAGAGATGAAAAATGGGACAGTCTTTTATACCATTTACGGAATTAAGGAAAAGAATCAATGATACTGTGAAACTCTCTTGACATTTTCAAGTTTGGTGTTTCACAATGCAGCCTTTTTTAAAAAAGAACCTGCTTATAAGAAAATGAGATAGACCTTCAAAGTGGTTTTTTTTAGATGAGATAGGGACTTCTTTCTAGAATATAGTGTTCATTGTTTAAATTTCATGCTCTACTTATATAAAGAAATGCAGAGAAAGGCAATATTATGGAAAACAACAGTGAATGAAAGTCTAAATGTGAAAAGAATGGAGAACAAATATAGGATTATATCCTGAGAGTCAGTTTGGTGTAGTGGTTAAGTGCGCGGACTCTAATCTGGGAGAACCGGGTGTGATTCCCCACTCCTCCACTTGCACCTGACTGGATGACCTCGGGCAAGCCGTAGTTCTGATAAGAGCTGTTCTTGAAAAAGAGCCATTTCTGTCAAGAGCTCTCTGAGCCCCACCTACCTCACAGGGTGTCTGTTGTGGGGAGGGGAAGGGAAAGGAGTTCGTAAGCCACTCTGAGACACCTTTCGGTAGTGAAGGGCGGGGTATAAATCCAATCTCTTCTCTTCTTCTTCTTCTAGGGTTGCCGGGTCTCCTGCTGTGGCGTCCTGCCAACACCCTTTTTGCTTTTTGGAGCAGTGGTGGAAGATTTTTTTTAATAAGCTGGCATTGCACCTGTTGAGATTTCGTTTCTGGGTAATACCTGGAAGTGGCATCACATCACTGTAGGAATCACCATAATTTCCAGCAATTCTTAGAGTGACGTGACATCATTTCTGGTTGCCCCCGGAAGTGACATCACAGGGCACATATCACTAGTCCCGCCAACACCCTTTTTGCAGCAGTGGTGGAATATATATATTTTTTTATAAACTGGCATGAAGGAGGAGGAGGAGGAGGAGGAAGAGGAGGAGGAGGAGGAGGAGATTGGATTTATACCCCGCCCTTCACTACCCAAAGGAGAGCGGCTTACAAACTCCTTTCCCTTCCCCTCCCCACAACAGACACCCTGTGAGGTAGGTGGGACTCAGAGAGCTCTTGACTGAAACTGCTCTTTTTTAAGAACAGCTGTGCCAGAACTATGCCTTGCCCAAGGTCATCCATCATTTCTGGGTAGAATGTGGAAGTGGCATCACATCACTGCAGGAATCACTATATTTTCCAGCAATTCTTAGAGTGACATGAATGACATCATTTCTGGTTCCCCCCGGAAGTGACATCACAGGGCACACACCACTAGTGGCCCTCATGTGCCTGTCTCCAAAGCTCCTCCCTATTATATTCCAATTGTAACTGACCTGTAACTGAATGTGGAAGATGGTTATCCTGAACAACAGTAGATCCTGAAAGTAATTCTCAAAGAGTAGTAGGTTTATTCCCACCTGCTGCTGGTGCCTCCATTTTTCTTGGATTACAATCCCATACTGGCAGTTCTCCTAAACTATCATCGCGGACCCTAGAGTCGGACTCGACTGGCTTTCGAGCAAGGGAACCTTTACCTTTACCTTTTTATATGGCATAATAGTTGTATAGCGTGACAGTGAATGCAACCCAGACAGTAAAGAAAAGGACGTAATACAAATAAGACAGAACAGCTGAAGAATTTCGATCCAGGACAGAGCAGATGACCAGCGACAGTTTGGGGGCGACGCGGCTCTTCTTAATTAGGAAGTCAGCCTCAGCCATTCTCAAGGCAGATCTGTCGTTAGGATGACCAGCCACTGGGGGGGAAAAATCAGCAAAACGAAAATACTCCATTCTTCTGCCTTCCCCTCTCAAGTGGCCAAGAACTACCTCAGTATTCAACACGTTTACTTGGAAGTGTGTCTGATTGATCTCGATAGCACTCCCCTAAGAAGCCTCCTGCTACAAAACAGCTCAAATCAATAGGAGCATCAAGGAGAGAGGTAACTGCAATTCTAAATGCTGGCCTGTGATCCACAGTGTATGTGACAGATCTCCGTGTAGGCTGGGAGCCGCCCCCCCCCCCAACATAGCAGCCTTCTTCCAGCCAGAGCTGCTACCGAATCTCACAGTCCCTTGGATTCATCTTGAAACACACACACACCCAATTCTGTTTTTGCTTTTCCCACGTGCAAATACAATCCATGAATCTTTGCACTCTCACTCCATTCTGTTTCCTTTGTATAGTTTTTGGTGTTATTTTGAATATAAGAGAAGCCAATGTTGGGGTCAGGCCAATGGCCCATCTGGTCCAACACTCTGTCACACAGCGGCCAAAAATACCAGGTCCCATCAGGAGGTCCACAAGTGGGGCCACTAGAAGCCCTCCCACTGTTGCCCCCCCCCACAAACACCAAGAATACAAAGCATCACTTGCCCCAGAACAAGAGTTCCTACCTATAGTAAAGGTAAAGGTTCCCTTGCTCGAAAGCCAATCGAATCCGACTCTAGGGTTGCGGTGCTCATTTCTGTTTCAAAGCCAAAGGGCCAGCGCTGTCCGAAGACGTTTCCATGGTCATGTGGCCGGCAAGACTAAACACCAAGGTGCACGGAACGCTGTTACCTTCCCACCGAAGTGGTATCTATTTATCTACTTGCAATTTCTTGCTTTTGAACTGCTAGGTTGGCAGGAGCTGGAACTAGAGACAGGAACTCACTCCATCATGCAGCACCCAGGTCTCGAACTGCTGAACTACTGACCTTCCACAGCCTACAGTTCAGCGTCTTAACCACTTGAGCCACCGCAGCTCCAGTACCTTGGGGCTAATAGCTGCTGGTGGACCTTTGCCTCAATTGCTCATAAATGTCACATGGCATCTAACTGCCATCCCTAAAAGCCCTTTATGGTCTTGGACCCACATGTCTGGAGGACCACCTTTCCCCATAAGTGCCTGGAAAGACCGTATGATGCTTCCAACATGGTCCACTTTCTGTTCCTTCCATAAGAGAGATGAGGACAGGACCTTCTGGGCCCAGAACACAAACCACTTTGAGCAACTGGTGGTGGAAAGTGCCGTCAAGTCACAGCTGGTTTTATGGTGCCCCATAGGTTTATCAAGGCAAGAGACTTCGGAGGTGGGTTGCCATTGCCTGCCTCCATGTCACGATCCTGGTATTCCTCGGCGGTCTCCCATCCTAACTCTAGCCAGGGCCGACCCTGCTTAGCTTCTGAGATCTGACATGATCAGGCTATCCTGGGGTATCCAGGTGAGGCCTTTGAGCAATTAGCCAACTGGAAAGGTGGGATAACGCTGTACAAGCTTAATTATGGTTGCCAGCCTCCAGGTGGGTCCTGGAAATCTTCCAGAATTACAACTGATCCAGCGGTCATTTCGTAGAAAAAGAAGTGCAGGAGCTCATTAGCATAACTTATTTGCATATGCCACACCCCCTGACATCACCAGAAGTGTGTCAGAAGGCAACACCCACCGCTCAGGCGCCACTGGACTGTTTTGGATTGCTAGCTATTGGGGGGGGGGAGAACACGCAGATCTGCCCTCACAGAGGAGGGAGAGCTTGTACCTGAAGCTGGGCTGGGGGGGGGGACTGCAACTTACCTGGCTGCTTCTTGCTCCTCGTGGCCCGACTGAGGGCTGCTGGGAGCAGGGGGTGGGGCTTGTTGCATGTGCCCGCCCCCTGGGCTCCTTACTGCCGGAGCTCCGCTCCTGTGCGCTCCCGCAGGAAATGACCCCTGAACTGATCTCCAAACTGCAGTCCTCCTGGCTGGCTCTGCCTCCTGAAGTAGCTATTTAGCGGGAGCTATTTTGCCCGCCACATGGTGTCAGAATTCCAAAGGTGCCCACAGGCTCAAAAAGTTTGGGGACCCCGCC
>NW_015176099.1:71923-83141 GCF_001447785.1 Gekko japonicus | reverse complement strand
ATCCTCAAATATGTAATGTAGGGTGACCAGCCTCTGGGCGGTGGCTGGAGAGATCTCCTGGGATCACAACTGATGCCCAGGCGACAGAGGTCAGTTGCCCTGGAGCCAATGGCCACTTTGTAAGGTAGACTCTATGGCATCATACCCTGATGAAGTCCCTCCCCTCCCCACCCTCTTCAGGCTCCACCCCCCAAATCTCCAGGTGTTTCTCAACCAGGAGCTAGAAGTCCTAGTCCAAGGACTCCTCAAGGCTTTAATCCTTCCAAGAATGGATCCAATTATGGCTCAAACCACCTCTTAGGGGGAGCATGGACATGTATCCGGGTCTATCACTGGGGCAGGCCCCAAGTCATCAGATTTACAGGACTGAGAAGAGCCACATCTTGGACCGATGAGACACAACGGTCCAGCTCCAAAAGCAGAAGCACTGGTGTCAGGAGAAGTCTGTCAAGAGCCGGGTGCTGGCACCCCAAGACTCCCCAGAACCTCCATTTTCGATGGATTCAGTCTCAGCCAGCTCTGTTTCAACCATCCAACCACAGCTTCCAGCCGTTCATCCACATTTGCTGGGGAGGCGTCCAGCTGGTCGTCCATCAACAGAAACAGCTAGGTGTCCTCCACATGCTGATGACAACCCAGCCCGAAACTCCACACCAGCTGGGCGAGGGGTGCATACAGATGCTAAACAACATTGGAGAGAGGATTTCCCCTTCGGGGACCCCACACACCAAAGGGTGTTGGGAAGAGACCCTCTCTCCTAGTGCTACCCTCTGTCCCCAACCATTCATATGTTCATTCATAATTACCTGTGGTCTTAAACACAGGGAAGGGGATGGTATTTCCTGCTTCTCCGTGCACTGCTCCCTGGAATCGAGTGCAGAAAACTGGGAAAGCACGTGGTGCCAGTTTGCCGGAACTGTTTTTGTGGAGGCCAGACTGAATGATGCTTGTGGATGGGAGCCTGAGAAGGGTGATGCTTGTGGAGGGGAGGGGCCTCAGCATGGTACCATACCACAGAGCCCACCTTCCAGTGCAGCCATTTTCTCCATGTGGACTGATCTCTGTCACCTGGAGATCAGTCCAGGAGATCTCCAGCCACCTCCTGGAGGTTTGGTAAACAACAAAATATGACCGTGATATAATAACTATATCTTTGCCTTATCAAAGCTTAGTGTAACTCCTTCACGTTTTCACAGTTAACAAAAGTTTCTGTTGACCAACATTCCATCAAACGTCTAAGGATTAATACATGCCGATAGATAACCTTAATGCAAACAGTCCTGTTTTGTGGTCCGTTTTTCTTTCCTTCTTTTCCGCGTTACAGAGTTACATAGCACCTCCTATGGTTCCCACAATGGGACAGCTCGGACCCCATTGCAATGCTTCATCAAGGCAGATCCTGCACAGAATGATTTCTCCTGGTTTTAATATTCCATCATTATTCGCCATATAGACTCCTAGCTTGCTGCTGAATGCTGTCTTATTTATTAAACCATCAAGTAGTATGTGGTTTATTTGACCATCACCAAGTCAGTGTGAGCCTACATCTCCCATATCCAAGGGTCTGTATTCAAAGAAAGTGCTTATTCCTTAAAGGTCTCCATGGTTACAAGGAAGAATGGTGTCCAATGGATGCAAGCCTTAGCACTACCATTGCTGAGTGGCAACTGAGGGCCCTGGGCATTACTGGAGGCTGCCATGAGATGGCAGTAGAGGCAGGGTAAAAAAGGTAAAGCTAAAGGTTCCCTTGCTCGAAAGCCAGTCGAATCCGACTCTAGGGTTGCGGTGCTCATCTCCGTTTCAAAGCCGAAGAGCCAGCGCTGTCCAAAGATGTTTCCGTGGTCATGTGGCCGGCATGACTAAACACCAAGGCGCATGGAACGCTGTTCCCTTCCCACCGAAGGGGTACCTATTTATCTACTTGCAATTTCTTGCTTTCGAACTGCTAGGTTGGCAGGAGCTGGAACTAGAGATGGGAGCTCACTCCGTCATGCGGCACCTGGGTCTCGAACTGCTGGACTACTGACCTTCCACAGCCTGCAGTTCAGCGTCTTAACCACTTGAGCCACCGCAGCTCCAGAGGCAGGGTACAGAATGGCAATTCAAGAGGCTTCCTAGTATAGGCAGTTCCCCCAGTTAGGGGGCATAATACAAACACAACATCATCAGTTTGGACTGGACACCCCAAGCCCCTCTCTGGGAGGGGATCCAGAATAGGAATAACTCCAGGTGAGACCTGAAATTCTCCTGGAATTACAGCTGATCACCAGACTACAGAGATCAGGTTCCCTGAAGGACATGGTAGCTCAGGAGAGCGGACTCTGTGGCATTGCATCCCTGCTAAGCTCCCTCCCCTCCTCAGGCTCTGCCCTCATCAGGCACCGCTCCCAAGTCTCTGGGAATATTCCAAGCTAAAGTTGGCAGCCCTGATCAGGAAGGAAAAGGGGGGGAAAGGCTGGGGATGAGACGCTTATCAGATGACGTTAACCATTTATCACAAAGAATAACCTTCCAGCAACTAAGTCAATCATAAAACGATGCTTTAAGCTTTTTGACTGGTGCCCATTTAGGACGTTTACTGTTTATTATTTCGTTATCAGCATACAGAGGCATTCCAGCAATAGAGTTAATAATAATGATAATAACAACAACAACACTATAAGCTTTTTGACTGGACCCCATTAGGAAACTTGCTGTTGATTATTTTGGCATCACATGGATATAGAAGAAATACAGAGACATGGCCATATGATGTAATATAATCCTGAAGAAGCCGCTGAACGAAAGGAAGAATTAATCCGGAGCCTTCGTTGGTGTTATATATAGTAGTTGTATTTCACTTTCCTGTTGAGTTGTGGAGCTATGTAGAGCAGTTGTATTTTATAATTACCTGTTGAATTACTACTTGAAATTATGCCTTATTGATTTGTATTATTGTATGTAATGTAATACTCACCTGTTGGATAGAGTTATATTGACTATTTGTTATTCTTTGTGATAAATGGTTAACTTCATGTGATAAGCGCCTCATCCCCAGCCTTCCCCCCCCTTTTCCTTTATGGTTTTTGCTGGGTGGTCTCTTTGTATATATTCTCCAGCCCTGATCAGGAACCATGGAGCCACCTCACAGTCTTCAGTATGCTTCCCTGCCCTCTTCCTTGTTGTTGTTGTTCAGTCGCACAGTCGAGTCTGACTCTTCGCGACCCCATGGACCAGATCCCGCCAGGCCTTCCTGTCTTCCGCCGTCCTCTGAAGTTTGCTCAATTTCATGTTCGTTGCATCGATGACACTGTCTAACCATCTCATCCTTTGCCGTCCCCGTCTTCTTTGACCTTCAATCTTTCCCAGCATCAGGGTCTTCTCCAGTGAGTGCTCCCTTCTCATTTGGTGGCCAAAGTATTTGAGCTTCAGTTTCATTATCTGGCCTTCCAGGGAACAGTCAGGGTTGATTTCTTTTAGGATTGACTGATTTGATCTTCTTGCAGTCCAAGGGACTCTCAAGAGTCTTCTCCAGCACCATAGTTCAAAAGAATCTATTCTTCAGCGCTCGGCCTTCCTTATAGTCCAGCTCTCACAGCCATACAAAAAGAGCCCTGTCTCACTCCTTCTCCACATGCATTGATTCAACACACTTATCGGCCATACATAGAAGGCTATGGTGGATGACACAATCTGTGCATGCGGTTTGCCATAAGACACCTTGAGGGACCTTGGGGCCAGACCTGCACTCGGCCAGTGGAGCCTACCTCGCAGCATTGTCGTGATTGCAAAAATACCAGGTGCCATCAGGGAATACCATTGCTTTGACCTACGGGACTTTTGTTGGCAGGGTGATGTCTCTACTTTTTATCATGCTGTTTAGGTTTGCCATCGCTTTCCTCCCAAGGAGCAGGCGTCTTTTAATTTCATCACACCTTCTCCATTTTTATATTCACAACAAGCCTCTGAGGTGGGTAGAAAGAGTGAAAGACATTTTGTGCCAGAGAAAAGCCCCACTGTTAGTGGAACAGACCTGAGGGGCCCAACTCAAATAGAATCAGTTCTCGCTCTAGAGGGTTGGATATCAAACAAGATTTTTGAGGAGATATTTGTAGATCAAATTATTTTTCAGCTCGTTTTTTCAACCATTCAAATGCTGTGAGGACCTAACCCCTTCCGTGGTCTTTAGCTCTGTGGAAGTTCCTAGCTTTCCGTAGGAGATCTACATCATCTCTCCTCCCTCGGTCTCGCAAAGAAAGGTCAAATTCCTTTCTCACTAAATAGATCATATACGAAATATGTGCTTTTGCCCAGGCTTAGGTGGATTTATTAGTCACTTTGGCTTTCAAGCTGTTGTTCGGTGCTAATTAAAATGGCGGCGGGGTGGGGGGGAAATACCTTCTATTGACGAATCGCCAGAGGAGGCTTGGATTCCCTCATTGCTTATGCACCCACAGTCCATGTGAGAAACGTGTAAGCCAAGAATGTGAGGAGACTTGCCCCAAAGGAGGCATTCAGGGAATTGGCATTTTGAGGGGGATGGCTTCCCTTCCAAATGCCAATTTAATGAAAAATAACAACAGTGTGGGGTAAGGAAGAAAGGGCTTAAGGAGGCTGCTAAAGAGGAGGCGAATGAGAAGAACAGTTGTCTCATGAATTCACAGTATATAAGCAAACACATTATTGCATTCCTCCCAACATTCCTGATGTGGGTAAGCTCACCAGGAGTCCTTTATTCCAAGCGGCATCCTTTCCTACGGGACTTCTTCAATAATGTCAGTTCTTGTGAATCAACGTATTGCATTTTTTTAAACCCTGCTTTTCCTTACCTGGGAGCTCGGACACGTGGTGCTCCCCCTTGAACCTTCTGCATTCACGACAATCCTGCGAGGTAGGCTCTGCTGGCCGAGTGCCGGTCTGGCCCCAAGGTCCCTCAAGGTGTCTTATGGCAAACCGCATGCACAGATTGTGTCATCCACCATAGCCTTCTATGTATGGCCGATAAGTGTGTTGAATCGATGCATGTGGAGAAGGAGTGAGCACAGGGCTCTTTTTGTAGAAAAAGCCCTGCAGGAACTCATTAGCATAATAGGCCACACCTCTGACAGCACAGCTCATTAGCACATTAGGCCACACCCCCATGTTACCAGAAGTGTGGTTATCCAGCTACATCCACCTTTTGCTTGTTATTCTGTTTACCTTGTTTGTTGTCAAAACCCAGGGCTTTTTTGTAGCAGGAACTCCTTTGCATGTTAGGCCACACACCCCTAATGTAGCCAATCCTAATGAGTTCCTGCTGTTGGGTGTGGCCTATTATGCTAATGAGGTAGCATATGGGGTGAGCGTTGAGGCACAGGACTTAGACAAGCAGGATTTTTATTTAATACAGAGCACAGCAACAGACTATAAAAAATTACCAAAATAACAAAGGCTAGGGCTGTTCGCCTTAACTAAACATTAAAGATTCATAGTTACCCAGTCAGGAGTATTCATCATCCAACATAGTCCAAGTACCAAGGGATTTTGAAGGGAAATCCCATTTTTGCACAGCCATGTGCTCCAAGTCACAAAGCAACTCTTTGTCTCTCAAGAGGCAGCATTTCCAGGCGTCATAAAACAGACAACGACAAGAGGAGGAAGGGAGAGAGCTAAGAGAGCAAGAGCAAGAGAGAGCTCATTCCCATAGGAATCAAACAATTATAGTCCAATTCCAGCCACAAATTAGATGTGGCTATCAGCCAATTGCGAGTGGGTGTGCCCAATTATTGGTTGCCATAGCTGCGTGTGGGGATAGGCTATAAGTTTGGGACCCCGCCTGCAGTCGTCTGACCCAGTTTCCAGCTACTTCATGGTCTACGTGACTAGTCGCATGTGGGCCAGAAAGTGTAGCCATGAGGTCTGGTGTTTGGCATGAAAGTGTGCAAGAATGTGGGTTAATGGCATGGCTATTGAGGCCATGTGGCCTCACCAATTGGCTTGCAAAAGGGAACAAGACACAGCATGTTATCAAAAGACATCACAGGAGAAGGCATATGAATATAGAAGCAATATTTCTATACAACAGTGCACTCAATTTATTCAAGCTGACCTGGTTAATTCCACTAATAGTAATTCTGAGGGCCTCGAACCAATCCCAAAAGGCTGGCTTGGTGCCCCTCGGCAACAAGGAGGCTCAGTGACTCTTGGAACCCTTTAATTTGTACCTCAAAAGTTGCTTCCCCAGCTCAGCAGGACAGTGACATGGATCTTCTTCCTGGATCATGATCCAGTCTTTAGGATGGTCGATGGGCAGGAACAGCATTTGGTCAGATGGCAATCTGTAGACCTTGTGCTGTCCTCGCCGCGAACCTGGGGATGTGCACGAGGAGACGACGGTGGTGTTCTCTTCTTTTTAGACCTGCAGACTCTGGCCAAATGGCCCCGCTTGTCACAGGATCAGCAAATGATGTCCCTCGCCCAGCAGCGATCCTGCTCATGGTCTCCGCTGCATGTGGCACGGGCTTGCCTTGGTGTGGTTTTCACTGGGGTCCACTTGGCCCTCAGAGCTCAAGAGTGGTTGACTTCATCGCGCTCACCTTTGGACTCGCTTGTTGATTCGTGGTGCACTGACTTGCTGGCCCCCTGTTGGCTTGGGGTCAGGTTCTGACGCACTTCTCGCATTGCCTTCTTAGCGGCCTCAGCGGCCTCAGCTTCTGAGTAGGCCACAGCGTAGGCGAGGGCTTGCCATGCGAACAGCCACTGTTGCAGCTTCTCGTCTTTCATGCCACAGACAAGCCAGTCGAGGAGCACTTTCTCCAGGTCTGAGAAGTTGCATGGGCTTCCTTAATGCTGACACATACTCAGCAACTGTCTCGTTGGCCGCCTGGGACCGTTTATAGAACGCATGCTGAATAGCGATCTGCGATGGTTGCGGCACGAAATGGCCCTTCAGCTTCAGGTCAGCCAGGGACACGGCCTTGATTTCAGCTGGAGCGACCAGGGACCGAGCGACGTCGAATACAGCTCTCCCACAGGAACTGAGTAGCATCGCCTTCTGCTGGTCCGCATCATCCATCTTGTTCGCCTGGAGGTGGAACTCGAACCTTGCCAGGTAAGAATCCCAGTCCTCTAGGTCCGGTTCGAATGCTTTGAACCTCGAGTTGACGGCCATCACTGTTCGGGGCGCAGGCCCTGGTACTAGTGCTGCCGCCGCTTGATCAGCCAGGTCTCGTTCTTCTGCCCTGGGTCCTTCAGGGGCTTCTCGGTCATCCGCTGTTCTGGCGTTGGTTCAGCGGAGCTGCCTGCCCGCTCTAGAATCCCATCCTTGTCGCCATTTGTTAAGTACGAGACTCAACACAGCTTGTGAACAGTGAATCAGCTTTTATTAATGAAGTCTGAAGAAATCAGAACGAGACAAACATACAGAGCAACAGGCTCTCTTTTAAACAGTCCGGGCTTGGGTAGCCATGTCTACAAGTCAGTTAACAACCATTCACTATTTACAGATAAGGTCCAATCAGAGGGCTTCCCTCCAGAACATTGCGCAGCTCTGATTGGTGTATTTACAATCCTGTTCGGAACTCAAGCTCATGCAGCTCTTAATACACAACAGTAAGCCACTCTGAGACTCCTTTGGGTAGTGAAGGGAGGGGTATCAATCCAATCTCCTCCTCCTCCTCCTCCTCTTCTTCTTCGGGTGTTTCTTTCTCTGAGACAACCAGCCCACAGGGTTAAACAAACAAGAAGTTAACTTTGATTTATGGCTTGAACATACCACTGAAGTAAGACAGGTAGAGATTACGAGGTTTCTTGCCCATTGAACTGTTGAACTTTTTCCCTGTTCCAGCTTTTGGGATCTTTTATTATACATTGACTCTACTCAGCTTGAAGTTGCTCTTCACCACATCTTCATACAGTCTCAACTCCCTAATTGTTCTCCTCAACTCTCTCTCAACTGCCATTTGCAAATCTGTCTCTCTCACTAACATTCCATCAGCTCCCATGAACTGCTCTTAGGAAGAGGTGGAACCAAACCTGTCTACCACAGCTCCTTTGCAAGGAGGTTGAACATGATAAATGGAATGCCTGCTCTTGGTTCAGTGGGATGGAAACTTCCCCCACACCAGTGACAAGAAAAGACCAATGGGCCTGTGACAAAGATCTAGGAGAAGGAGAGAGATGGGCAAAGCCCCCACAGCAGGTCTGCTCCTGGCTAAGTTCAGAAATGCTCCTTCGTGCTGACATAATGGCGTCACATGGAAAATAGAAGAAGAAGAGGAAGAGATTGGATTTATATCCAATCCTTCACTGCCTGAAGGAGTCTCAGAGCGGCTTACAAACGCCTTTCCCCTCCCCTCCCCCCCCAATAGACGCCCTGTGAGGCAGGTGGGGCTGAGAGAGCTCTCTTGAGGACTGCTCTTGAGAGAACAGCTCAGAAATAACTTGTGACTGACCCAAGGTCACACCTGCAGCTGCATGTGGAGGAGTTGGGGATCAAACCCGGTTCCCCCAGACTAGAGTCCACGCTCCTAACCACTACACCAAATTGGCTTTCTGTGTTGGTAGGCTCTTGTCTGATTCTGTCTTTTTTCTGGGTTTTTGTTCTGCTTTTTATTTTAGAAGTTCGAAATCTTGTTCTTCTCACTAGAGTTTCCAATGGGCCACTGGCCATGGGAGACCTCGCACCCCTGCCATGCAGGCTAGATGTTCCTCAGCGGTGTGGTGGGAGGATTATGACAGGCAAAATGGTATGTGTGTGCGATTGATGTCACTGGCATCATGATGCCACTTTTGGTGGGGCGCAGAAGTGACATCATCAGGTTAAGTGATGCTGTGGCATTTGCCCCCAATTCTATGGTTATTCCACATTTCTCTTTCTGAGGGGGCCTGAAATGGCTTACAACAGGGGAGGAACACATTCTACAAGTGGATCAGTAAACAAACCAACCCCAGTGACATCTCAGGCTGGTCTTGAAGTAGTTGGCTGGTCCATCCAATGATACAGGCTGCAAGACTCAGGCTAAGAGCCAAAGAGCCTTTTGCCCTTCAGCTCATACCCAAGGGCTCATGCCTCTGGCCACGCCCAAGCTTTAGCAAGTGCCTGGAACAGGAAAGGAACAACCACCCAACTGGGATAAAGCAGGCAAATCAAATGAAGTGAGGGAACTGCAGTAAGAAAATATCCTTTTATCTCTTTGGTCTACATAAATCTTTGACTCACATGTCCCCTTCTGTCACCGTCCTCCACCAGTGGGTGAAAACTTTGTTTTTGTTTTACACCAGTTTGGTGTAGTGGTTAAGTGCGCGGACTCTAATCAGGGAGAACCGGGTTTGATTCCCCACTCCTCCACTTGCACCTGGCTGGATGGCCTGCGGCAAGCCATAGTTCTGATAAGAGCTGTCCTTGAAAAAAAGAGCAGTTTCTGTCAAGAGCTCTCTGAGCCCCACCTACCTCACAGGGTGTCTGTTGTGGGGAGGGGAAGGGAAAGGAGTTTGTAAGCCACTCTGAGACACCTTTGGGTAGTGAAGGGCGGGGTATAAATCCAATCTCCTCCTCCTCTTCTTCTTCTTCTTTTGTCTGGCATTTCCTCACAGATCCTTTCTTCTTGCCCTGCGTTTTAACCATTGTTTTCATGCATCTGTTGTGTTATTGTAGTCTATGGCTGCCGTCACGCATGCCAGTTGAAGCACAGGGGAAGAGAGGCTATTTCCTCTGGGGGAATTTGACACGCAGCTGTGAGATCACACAGCCCTTTGAAGCTGCTGGGTGCAGCCTGTCCCGGTGTGATCAGACACAACTGTGGGTGAGTCATGGGTTGGGGTTTTTTTTGCCATTTGCTTCCCTTGTGCATAAATTAGCCTGTGAGATCACACAGCCCTTTGAAGCTGCTGGGTGCAGCCTGTCCCGGTGTGATCAGACACAACTGTGGGTGAGTCATGGGTTGCTGTTTTTTTGCCATTCGTTTCCCTTGCGCATAACTGAGCAATTGAGGAATCTCACCTCTGCACTGAGGGTCCCCTATGGAGTATGCGATGATGTGCCTGCTGCGAAGGGGAGGGGACACGGCACAGAGTCGGATGGCCTGAACAGACCATCCTGACAGCATGAGAGCGTCCTTGAGTGATCAGGCAGGGGAAAGTCTGCCTGTGCCCCGCCTTATCTGGATAACACCAGACTTTCCCCAGTGTCTTTTAACTCTGCTTCCATGACGGAGCAGCACGGGTGGCTGACAACTGCGGGACACTTCCCAGATGTTGCTGTCTGATCACTGCCTTTAGATCCGTCAGGCATTCGCGCCTATGTTGGACCTAAGGGAGTGTGTGATTGCAGCCTGTTGTTGTTCAGTCGCACAGTCGAGTCCGACTCTTCGCGACCCCATGGACCAGATCACGCCAGGCCTTCCTGTCTTCCGCCGTCCTCTGAAGTTGGCTCAATTTCATGTTCGTTGCATCTATGACACTGTCTAACCATCTCATCCTTTGCCGTCCCCGTCTTCTTTGACCTTCAGTCTTTCCCAGCATCAGAGTCTTCTCCAGGGAGTGCTCCCTTCTCATTGGGTGGCCAAAGTATTTGAGCTTCAGTTTCATTATCTGGCCTTCCAGGGAACAGTCAGGGTTGATTTCTTTTAGGATTGGCTGATTTGATCTTCTTGCAGTCCAAGGGACTCTCAAGAGTCTTCTCCAGCACCATAGTTCGAAAGAATCTATTCTTCGGCGCTCAGCCTTCCTTATAGTCCAACTCTCGCAGCCTATGTGCACTTTAACTTGGTTTTAATTGTTTCAGTGATGTGGATTTGTTTGGTTTTAATGATTTTTAAGAGAGTCTTTATTGTGTGTGGTTTTTAATCTGTTTGCCACCTGGATGGCCCTGAGGAGGGAAGAAAGGTGGAGTATAAATTTTGCAAATAAATAAATTAATATCAGCTATACTCCAGGGACTGATGCTTAATGGTTTACAAACCCAGCTCCATTTAAACCTAATATTTTGAAGGCATTAAAGCTTCAGGTGGTGATAGGATCAGGGAGGGACAGAGTAAAGTGATCTTCTTCTCCTTCTTCTCCCTTTTCTTTCCTTTCCTGCTGGGATATACGTATTGGGATATTTGGTTAATATAGCCGAGTTTTGCCCAGGCATAGAAGTGTGATCCTGAGTGCCTAGGGTTGGCAAGTCCGTCTTCCACCCCCAGCAGGGGACTTTGGGGGTGTTCCTAGAGGGGGTGGGGCATCCCCGACATGATGATGTCACGTTGGGGACGTCCAC
>NW_015176099.1:67839-71842 GCF_001447785.1 Gekko japonicus | reverse complement strand
TAAAGGAGCCGGTGTTTCCCTTTTAAATGCAGGAGCTGGCGTTTCCCCTTTAAGAGCAGCCGTGTTTCCCTTTTAAGAGCACGAAGCTGGCACTCCGGGCTTGGGAGGAAACACAGGCTTGGGAGGAAACACGGGTTCCACACACTTAAAGGGAGAGAGAGGGGTGGGTGTGGGTGTTGGGGGTGGGTAGAACCCCCCAAAACGGGGGACCCCTGGCAAACCGGGGGGGTTGGCAACCCTATGAGTGCCGTAACTAAATATCCCAGAAAGTATACTGCGAAAAGGTAAACTTACATTTATTCAAGTAGACCCAGTTCACATCCAGGTTGCAGTCGAAAGGAGAGGAGCCTAATCTAAGGAGAACTTTTCCCTTTCTCAAATGACCGACATGTCCAGGCTCATGTGTGTGGGAGTACGAGGGCATTGTATCTACAGGAGAGAGCTGCAGAGACATGTGTCTTCATGGAAGGCCATATGGGGTGAGAGAGAGGACAAAGGGAGAGAGAGGAGGGGGTCAGAGGGCAGCTCCCAGTTTAAGACAAAGAGAGGCATCCCATTCAAGGAGATAACACTCATATACACTTTTAGAGTGACGCAGTGCCCCCCAATGTCCAGGCATGCTGAATCGCTCACTCCAACAATATGCCTCCAGTTCCCTTCCCCGTGATTTCTGTACAGGTTTACATTATTTTTAAGAAAGCGCTTTTCTTCCCCACTTTCGTTTTGCTTTATTGGCACTGGCCCTCAGTGCCATCCACTTTATAAATAATTTAAAGCGAGCAAAAAAAACCCAAGAAGAGACCCTGCCGCCGCGAACACAATATCTCTACGAGGTAATAAACACACAGGGGGGGAGAAAAATTCAAATCGCTTTCATTTGCGTTGATGAATAATATAGATATATTTATTCACTGACCCTTCCTGCGGAACGTGAATGATCCCTTCAGCTGGGGAGGCTCCCAGTTCATTCCCCCCGTTTTGACAAATTGTCTTTATAAGAGAGAACTTCTGGCCTTTCTGGAGAGGGGAGGTGAACGTTTCACCCCGATGCCTATATGGCTGCCCATCCACAAATGGGCAGTTTTATTTTAAACGCATAAACATAGCCATGCTGCTATAGGGCTCTTTTTGTAGAAAAAGCCCAGCAGGAACTCATTAGCATAATAGGCCACACCCAACAGCAGGAGCTCATTAGCATATTGGGCCACACCCCTGACAGCACAGCTCATTAGCACATTATGCCGCACCCCCATGTTACCAGAAGCGTGGTCATCCAGCCACACCCACCTTTTGCTTGTTATTCTGTTTACCTTGTTTGTTGTCAAAACCCAGGGCTTTTTTGTACCAGGAACTCCTTTGCATGTTAGGCCACACACCCCTAATGTAGCCAGTCCTAATGAGTTTCTGCTGCTGGGTGTGGCCTATTATGCTAACGAGTTCCTGCTGGGCGTGGTCAACTTGGGAGCCAGCCGGAACGCGGTTCCTGTGCGTTCTTGCCCAAAAATAACCCTGGCCCATGCATGAGTCACAATGGCTATAACCAAGCTACTCACGTTCAACCAGCAAAAGAGGAATGCTTTTTTTGTGTGTGCATGATGTACAAAACTTAGGAGCCGGTGAGCTTTTCGGGGAATGATATAAAGGAAGGAGGGAGAAGATAAAGGACTTGAGAACACTGGTCATTTTGATGCATTTGGGTTTCTCCCACCTGTCCACTCTGCAGTGCCTTCTCTGGTGTTGCCCCCACCTTGTGGAATGGCCTGCCTGAGAAGGTCAGGAAAGTTTAGATCCTGTTGTAATACTGTTAAATTTGTGGCAAAAGGAACGTCTTCCAATTATACGTAAAGATTTAATAATAATGTTACTAACAGCAGCTAAGGCTGTTATAGCCCCAAAATGGAAAGACAGTAAACCCCCCACAGTGTCCCAATGGTGTCTCAAGATTTGGGATGATTTTTTATTAGATAAATTCTCTGCTTTTTTTTAATTGACAAAAGGTGATAAAAAGGTAATAAAAGTTATCTTGCTATACACTATGTGTGCAGTATCTCTTCAAATACAGGTTTTGGAGGAATAATATCATTCTTCAATAAATGAAACATCACAGGTATCCACATACCTCAGTAATTTTTGCATACAGATAAAATTTATGATGGCCAAGGGATTTATAATCCTATGGATAAGGGGTATCCATTTATAGGTAAGATGGATAAGGATAGAGCGAACTGCGAATACTTGGCATCTTACAAATATAAAACTTTGGTGTTTTGTTACTGATAGGTTTCTCTTGCTGGAAAGCCAGTTGAATCCAACTCTAGGGAGCGGTGCTCATCTTCATTTCCAAGCCGAAGAGCCAGCGCTGTCTGAAGATGTTTCCGTGGTCATGTGGCTAGCATGATTAAACGCCAAGGTGCACAGAACACTGTTATCTTCCCACCGAAGTGGTACCTATTTGTCTACTTACAATTTCTTGCTTTCGAATTGCTAGGTTGGCAGGAGCTGGGGCCAGAGACGGGAGCTCACTCAGTCATGTAGCACTTGGGTCTCAAACTACCAACCTTCCTGTCTGCAGGTCAGCGTCTTAACTTCTGAGCCACCACAGCTCAGTATTGATACTGGATCTTATTACAATATATGTTTTGAGGGACATTTGTATTTAAAGCAGTTTTTATTGTCTGAGACTGATTTAAAACTGTGTTTTAACCAAGTTGTAGTTACACTGAGTGTTCCAATAATGAAACGTAGTACTGTTCCAGCAGTACTTTGGAAACCTCAGAATTGGAGAAAGGGGCTGCTGCAGCGAAAATATCTAAAGCCAATCTGATACAAGAAGAAGAAACGTTAAAAAATAAGCAGATAGTTTTAGGGATTATTAATCACCTGAGATCAGTATTAAGATTCAAGCTAGCTTTATTTAGAATTCAACCTTTTGATAAAACGCTTCTTGTTACTGTAGTAGGATTGATATATAACTTGGAATATGATCCTTGTCTTATTTTTTTGTGATAGTATTAGTTTTTCCCTTTTCTCCCTCCCTGTAGGTTGTAGTATATAAAATGCTATATATGCTCCCCATCTCCTGGCTTTTTGCAAACAATGCAAAACTGAATGATTCTAGAGGGCTTTTCTGCACAGGTACCAGAGTTTCACTGTACTGGGTTTTTCACAAATTTACTTGGATGAATGATTATGGACTGTGGTCTATACTACTGTGTTTAGCTTGCTGAAACTAGGACTGATTCTCGACAGGCAGCTGTGCCACCCTCGCTCTTCCATTTGCCCTGGTTGCATTGGTCAATTTCACACTATTTGCTGCACGGCCGCATTTTGACCCGCATCCCCCCGATTTCTCCCATGTCTTCTCGATCCTTGTTTTTTTGAGATCGAGAAGACATGGGGGGAATCAGGGGGAGATGCGGGTCAAAATTAGGGTTGCCAGACCTGCCCTGTTCTGTCCCTTCTGGCTTGGCTCAGCTCTCAGGTGGAAGGCAGCTCTGCAGATGATGGGTAGCCTACCTTGCAGGGTTGTTAGGGTGGGGGCATTGCCGATTGGGGAGGGGGCATTGCCCTCAATGCCCCACCACTGGCTATGACCCTGTGTGTCACAGACTTAGCCTAAGTGACCAACACTACCTAATGAGCTTTGTGGCTAAGCAGAGATCTGAACACATGAAGCTGCCTTATACCGAATCCTTGGTCCATCAAGGTCAGTATTGTCTACTCAGGCTGGCAGAGGCTCTCCAGGGTCTCTGGTAGAGGTCTTTCACATCAACTACCACCTGGTCCTTTTCATTAGAGATGCTGGGGATTGAACCTGGGACCTTCTGCATGCTCTATTACTAAGCCACAGCAACTCCCGCATTCCACAACCTGTGCAATAACCTATCCACTATATAGGGTTCCCAAGTACTTACCTGTGCAATAACCTATCCACTATATAGGGTTCCCAAGTACTTACCTGTGCAATAACCTATCCACTATATAGGGTTCCCAAGTACTTACC
>NW_015176099.1:46582-67690 GCF_001447785.1 Gekko japonicus | reverse complement strand
TGCCATCGCCAGGAAGTGACGCTGGGTGACGCTCTGACAATGGGGCTGAAAACTCGATGGTACCATCGAGTTTCCAGCCCCATTGCCAGAGCGTCACCCGGTGTCACTTCCTGGAGATGGCATGGTGCGGCGCATCTGTTGTCCGCGCAGAATGCTCCTGGGAAGACATATGTGTCCCCCACCGAATCACGGTAAGTACTTGGTAAGCCTGCCACTATACCATGCTGACTCCAAAAAGTGACCTTACAGTCTGGGAACAGAAACCACAGGTTCATCATGCAGTACTTCAAGCCATGATGGAAAAGCAGGAGGGCCAGCTACTTGCTTGACAGTAATTGGGAGTTCCTACAACTCCATGCTGTAGAAACTTCTTTCAGGACCAGCTGCTTATGATGGCTGCTAACTGAACTCAGCTTGTTCCCAGCTTTGAAGAAATCATAGCCAGAGGGATTAAAGAGAAAGACTCATTTAAGACTGGGCCGAAAAGGGAAATGATTTTCACAATTTTTTTGAAGTGAAAACAAGTTTCTGCACTTCCAGGACTTTTGATGGATTACAGTGACAAGGGGTGAAAATGTTGGCATGTCCTGGATAACGCTCTATGCCAGTTTCATTCACCCACCCTGTGGTGCCCATTGAAAGCCAAATCTGATTGGCTGGGTCATACCCATACAACATCCCATTCGTTTATGTGATCCCTGACTGCCTAAGTATACTCTGAGAGGGCAAGCGTAGCCCTAACAAGCAGGGAGGGGAAGAGCAGAAGCAGATAATCAAAGAAAATGGCAGGAAAAAGCTCTGGAAATAAAGTTGCCTTTATTATTTTGTATATTTATTTATTCAAATTTATTGTTCGCCCACCCCGTGAACAGGCTCAGTGTGGATCACAGCAATATTTAGGCCATTTGGCAACACAAAACATAACAACACATAGAAAACAATTTGCACTGATACTGGTGCCGCTGGACTCTGAGTTTGTTCAATCCAGGCTGCATGGAGACAGTGTCTTCAGCAGAGGCAGCTGAGATATTCTTACTGGACGCTCGCTGCCTCAGCCAAAGGTCTGGTGGAAAAGCTTCGTTGTACAGGTCCTCCGGAATGGTAAAAGGTCCCGCAGGGCCCTGATCTCACACACAGGAGCATGTTACACCAGAAAGAGCCCTGGCCCTGGTTGAGGCTAAACGGACGATCCTCAGGCCAGGGACAACCAAGCGCAAGGCTCTCCAGGGCACATATGGGGAGAGGCACTCTCTTAGATATGTCAGTCCCAGGCCTCACAAGGCTTAGAAGGCAGGGAGCACCCTCCTCCATTGGGAGGTGGGGAGGGACTCTAGCAGCGGTGATTCGGCGAGCGGCGGCGGCGGAGCAGTGTGTAATGGCAGCGGCAGGCGAGGTGGCGAGCGGAAGTAAAGAAAGACGTAACATCGAGTGGTGGACCGGTGGCAGGGGAGCCTGAGGGATGGAGCCGGAGCCACGCTGCAGTCGGCGTGACAAATGGCCCGTCGACTCCAGAAGACCACCGAGAAGTCTGAAGAAAGAGTGGATGGAGAGGCCGAGCTGAAGACGGGAGCCGAGCCGAGACAAACTGAGGAAATACTAATTGAACCCCACTGGGTGCTGGTAGGCAATCCCACCCCAATGATGTATGTGCCCATAGTTAGGGATAACAAACTATGTAAGCCGCTCAGAGACCCCGTGGGAGGGGTTCGAGCGGGATATAAGCTGAATGTAAATAAATAAATAAAGTACCAACACCTTGAAGCAGATCCGGTACTCAGTCGGTAGCCCGTGCAATTGCTGTAGCGCCAGCTGAATGTGCCGTTTTTGGAGCAATGCTTCTATGCTTTCCCAGAAGCCAGTTTGTTGTAGTGGTTAGGAGTGCAGACTCTAATCTGGGAGAACCAGGTTTGATTCCCCACTCCTCCATCTGCAGCTGCTGGTGTGACCTTGGGTCAGTTACAAGTTATTTCAGAGCTGTTCTCTCACGAGCAGTTCTCAAAAGAGCTCTCAGCCCCACCTACTACACATGGTTTCTGTTGTGGGGAGGCAAAGGGGAGGAGATTGTAAGCCACTCTGAGACTCCTTCGGGTAGTGAAGGGCGGGGTATAAATCCAATCTCCTCCTCCTCCTTCTCCTCTTCTTCTGGTTCAAGCTCAAAATCAAAATGGGTGAACATATGCACAGCTCTAGTAAATGCCCTGACCTAGGTAGCCCAGGGTAGCTCAGTCTGCTCAGATTTCAAAAGCTAAGCAGGGGCAGCCCTGGTTAGTACTTGGGGGGGAGGCCACGAAAGAAGTCAGGGTGACTATGAGGAGGCAGGCCACCCACCTCTGAACACCTCTTGCCTTAAAACCCCCACGGGGTGGCCGTACGTTGGCTGCGTCTTAACAGCAAAAGAGAGAGAAAAAAATCTCACAAATGATTGGAAGGAAAGAAAGAAAAAAATTATTTATATGTATAAATGAAAGGGAGGCAAGTCAGTGTTCATGGTTCATCTCAGTCAATCTAATGCAGATGCACGTCCAGGACAAATCTCCAGAAGTCAAGTTGCAGTGTCTCCTTGTCACTCACTCTGCCTTTCCTTAGGAGGATCAGTCACTGCGAGGCATTTTTTATTCTCTCAGGCAGCACTCTAAGGGAGAACCTTCCCCAAGGTAAAATAACAAAAGGCCTATTTTTCTCCCCTGGGCCTTCTTTCTAGGCTTACCCTGGGGCCTGCGGATGGAAACTGACTTCAAAGTATGCCTTGCCGGCTCATGAACAACAGATTTCCTTGGAAGCCTGTTGACAGGTATGTGGGAAGCAACCTCCTTTTTGCTTGTTCTGAGCTTCAATGACTTGTGTGTCAAAATAAAAGGGGTTCTGCCCTAAGGTCTGTTTCTTAGAAGTAAGGTCAGCATACAAGATAGTCAAGCTGCTGTCAGTTTGGTGCAGTGGTTAGGAGCGCAGACTTGGGAAGACCAGGTTTGATTCCCCACTCCTCCACATGCAGCTGCTGGTGTGACCTTGGGTCAATTACAAGTTATTTTTCAGAATTGTTCTCTCACGAGCAGTTCTCAAAAACAGCTCTCTCAGCCCCACCTACCTCACAGGTGTCTGTTGTGGGGAGGGGAAGGGAAAGGAGATTGTAAGCTGCTCTGATTCTCCTTTGGGTAGTGAAGGGTGGGGTATAAATCCAGTCTCTCTCTCTTTCTTTCTCTCTCTCTCTCTCTCTCATGCTAAATTGTAAATTTTAGAATGATTTTTCCAGGGGTCATTTCGTAGAAAAAGAGGTGCAGGAGCTCATTAGCATAACTTATTTGTATATGCCTCAGCCCCTGACATCACCAGAAGTGTGTCAGACGGCAACACCCACCACTCAGGCTCCACTGGACTGTTTTGGATTGCTAGCTATTGGGGGGGGGGGCAGAACGTGCAGAGGAGGGAGAGCATGTACCTGAATAAAACCTGGTCTTAAAGGTGCCACTGGAGTGTTTTGGGCCGGGGGGTTGGGGGGGTGGGCTCTGCAACTTACCTGGCTGCTTCTTGCTCTGACTGAGGGCTGCTGGGAGCAGGGGGTGGGGCTTGTTGCATGTGCTCGCCCCCTGGGCTCTTTACTGCCGGAGTTCGGCTCCTGTGCGCTCCTGCAGGAAATGACCCCTGATTGTTTCAGGGCTGTGTTATCTTATGGGGAGTTCATTTGGGAGCATCAGCTAGGAAGCCAGGGCGCAGAGTGCTCAGCTGTAGACTTCTTGGGCCCCCAACAAGGGGAAAAAGATGGACTTTTGGGGGCAACAAGCTGTGAAGGAGGGGAAAGTTAATTGTTTGGACTTTAAGAGATCCCTGTCCTATTGTGCCCCTAAGAGCTATGTTTTTGTTACATGATGTTAAGTGAAAAGTAAAAATGTTTTATTCCCTTTAAATTATTGCGAGAGTCATTCCAAGTTCTGCCCCACAGAACCCACAAGCTGAGGGTACGCTAGCATTCTATGTGCAGTGAAAGGGGGGGGTGTTGCATGTGGCAGCTCCATCTGAGCTGCACCTGCAGTTTAAAGTCATGCAGTAAAAAAAAAAAATGGTTCACTGGCCCATCCACTTTCCAAAGATGTCCCATTGAATGATCTGTTTCCATCCGCTGATCACGCAGGTGGTGCTGGAATTCTGGTACATCCCAGGAGGCTGGTTGGGGTGCTGATATCTCAGCAGGAGGGGCCAAGCCACAGCACGCCCCTCCAGCATTTCAGAGATGCAAATAAGATGAATTTTTAATATACTTGTTATACAATCCTATTCTCACGTCAAGGATAATTACTAGAGCACCAAAGCCATACCTTATACTTTGCGGAAGCCAGTTTGGTGTCGTGGTTAGGAGCACGGACTCTAATCTGGAGAAATGGGTTTTGATTCCCCATGCCTCCACATGCAGCTGCTGGTGTGACCTTGGGTCAGTCACAAGTTCTTTCAGAGCTGGTCTCTCACAAGCGGTCCTCGAAAGAGCTCTCTCAGCCCCACCTACCTCACAGGGTGTCTGTTGTGGGGCAGGAAAGGGAAAGGAGACTGTAAGCTGCTCTGAGTCTCCTTTGGGTAGTGAAGGGCGGGGTATAAATCCAATCTGCTCTTCTTCTACTGGCTGTCCACAGTATTCTTTTACCTCTGCCAAGCATCAGCTTTTAGTTTACTCATTTGTAAGACCATCAAAATGACTTCCTGATTTAATAGAATGTTTAACCTCATTGGCACATAACTGCAGGTCAAACATGTTCAGCCACAGTTTGTTGTTGTTGTTCAGTCGCACAGTCGAGTCCGACTCTTCGCGACCCCATGGACCAGATCCCGCCAGGCCTCCCGGTCTTCCTCCTCTGAAGTTTGCTCAACTTCATGTTCGTTGCATCGATGACACTGTCTAACCATCTCATCCTTTGCCGTCCCCGTCTTCTTTGACCTTCAATCTTTCCCAGCATCAGGGTCTTCTCCAGTGAGGGCTCCCTTCTCATTGGGTGGCCAAAGTATTTGAGCTTCAGTTTCATTATCTGGCCTTCCAGGGAACAGTCGGGGTTGATTCCCTTTAGGATTGACTGATTTGATCTTCTTGCAGTCCAAGGGACTCTCAAGAGTCTTCTCCAGCACACAGTTACTGTTCAGATAAGGCAGCTGGGAGTGGGCAGAGGTTAGGGCTGCCCCTTGCCCACTAACGGCCATCAATTACCCGCCATTACTGCACTACAGGGGAGGGAAGGCGGCATGCTATAGCCCAGTCTCATCGGATCTTGGCAGCTAAGCAGGGTCGGTACTTGGATGGGAGACCATCAAGGAAGAGTCTGCAGAGGAAGGCAAGGGCAAACCCCCCGCTGCTTCCCTCTTGCCTTGGAAGCCCCTCACCGGGGTCACCATACGTTGGCTGCAACTTGATGCAACTTGATGGCACTTTATACACACACACTGCCCCATTGATATGCTATTGATGGGTGGTGGGAAGGTCCATCAGTCCGCAGCCGACTTATGGTGATCCTGTAGGGTTTTCAAGAGATGTTCAGAGGTGGTTTGCCATTGCCTGACTCAGGCCCCGTTCACACGAGGCGATTTGGCCCGGGAACGGGACAGTTTGGGGCCGGATCAAACCGGCGCGATCACACCACAACATCTGGGAAGCGTCTTGCTTCCGTGGCCGAACTGTCCCTTTCCCGGGAAAATGCGCCTCAAACTGATCCGGGGGATCCGTGGGATCCCGCCGAGCCGTATCAACGTTGGCGCGGCTTTTAAAAGCCGCGCTTTAAAGGGCTTTTCCCCTGCCGTGTGGCAGGGGCCTCAGTGTAGCAACTTTGGACTTTTCTGGTAGTCTCCCATCCAAATACTAACCAGGGCCGATTCTGCTTCGCTTAGAATCGTAGAATCATAGAGTTGGACCTCCAGGGTCATCTAGTCCAACCTCCTGCACAATGCAGGAAATTCACAAATACCTCCCCCTCCGCACCCCCAGTGACTCCTGTTCCATGCCCAGAAGACAACAAAAACCACCAGGATGTCCAGCCAAACTGGCCTGGAGAAAAATTGCTTCCTGACCCCAAAGTGGCAATCGGCATTTCCCTGGGCGTGTAAAAAAGGGCCACAAGAACTAAGCGCTGAGGCAACCCTTCCTGCCCCCCCCCCTCATGATCTGCCTAAGTTCACAGGATCAGCACAAAAAAAAGGGATCACAGATACCCAACAGGAAAAACACACAAGCAAACCCCTGTGATATGAACACTATTAAGAAGATTTATATAACTTTTTAGACTTTATAAAATTGCAAAAAAGTTTTTTCAGCATTCTCAATTATACAATATTGTAAAAAACAGTCCAACATAGTCCAACATTATGAGTACCCTGTTATGAACTCATTTCAACTTTACAGTCTTCCTCAGATGTAATCCTATATTGTAAGGAGGCACCAGGGAAAGTTCACAGAATCAGCACTGCTGTCAGATGGCCATCTAGCCTCTGTTTGAAAGCCTCACAGAAGGAGAGCCCACCGCCTCCTGAGGAAGCCTGTTCCACGGAGGAACCACTCTAGCTGTCAGGAAGTTCTTCCTAATGTTTAGCCAAAAACTCTTCTGATTTAATTTCAACCCATTGGTTCTGGCCTGACCTTCTGGGGCTATAGAAAACAACTACGTACCATCCTCTATATGACCGCCCTTCAAGTACTTGTAGATGGTGATCATCTCAGCTGTCAGTCATCTCCTCTCTTTGGAGATCCAAGAAGATCAGGCAAGTTTGGGCCATCCATCCTGGGCCATGGAGCTACTATTGGCTCATTTGTAAAAACCATGTTGCGTGTCAGTTTCGCAGTGGAGCAGATAGTAACTTCAGGGGGCAGACTGTTGATGCAAAAATAGTGTGTGTGTCTGGTGGGGAGGGGGGCTAATGCTGCTTCTCCCTTCATTCTATGGCCACAAACATTGTGGGTCTGGGAGGTACTAAACTCCTGTCACACATGTGATTTTTTGTTGTTCAGTCGCACAGTCGAGTCCAACTCTTCGCGACCCCATGGACAAGATCATGCCAGGCCTTCCATTTTTCAGTCGTCCTCTGTAGTTTGCACACATGTGATACCAAGTCATTGTGTTGTTCCCCCTTGAACACAAGGACTTTGCAATGTTTAGACGGAGTCTAAGAGTTTGGGGGGGTTATTTTAAATGAGGTGTATTATTGCTTTTCAGCAAGTCCAATCTCACCTCCCATGCAATACTCCCCAATGGTAAGATGGGAGGTGGGAAAATGGGATGGATCCAGCCAGATTTTTATCTGCTGAAAAGGGAATAGGTGGTCCTCTCTGACAACTAAAAAAAAAATGCTACACGGCAGATAGTATTACTTGAATGGACAACTATCATACAGGATAGGAGTTGGGGTAAGAAGAGGGACTGGGCAAGAGTGAGCAGTGACTCACGAAACCTCGTCCCCTGCCACAAATTTCCTTAGGCGGAATCTGCATTTGTCTTTCCCACCAGTGTCCCAGCCTTTTGACTCCGTCTTCAAAAAAGCTGTCTACATTTGGTGTCGTTTTCACACCTCAACAGTGCTAGCATACTTTTGTACGTCCACATATGTTTATCCTCCTTTCGGGGCGGCTCCACTGTCATTGCGCCTCCGCACTGCTTTAAAAGAATCTTCTCCAAACAACATTCAAACAAGCATAGAGAAAGACGGCGTCACAGCAGCACGAAAATGATTTAAAAAAATGCAAATGCAGATTCGTCTTTAAGGTGCTCCTGGACTCTTGCTCTTTTCTACTGCTGCGGACAGACTAACACGGTCTTGATGTATCTAACCCAGTTATTGCCCCCTCATTCGCTCCTAGCGGGGCTCTGGTTCCGTGGGAGAGCATGCGCTTGGTATCCAGGTTCAGTCCCCAGCATCTCCAGTTTGAAGGATCAGGTGATGTGAAAGACCTCTATCTGAAATTCTGGAGAGCTGCTACCAGTTTGAGTAGACAGTAAGGATCCTTGACGAACACATGAAGCTGCCTAATACTGGCTGTGGTCACACGAGCCGTTTGCCAGGCAATACAGTAGCATCACCTTTGCAGATTTAAAGAGCACGGTCAGACGACAACATCTGCCTTCTGTGCCCCAGTTGTCAGCACCCCATGTTGCCCCGCTTTGGAATCAGGCACCAGGGCAAGTCCAGTATTAACAGATGTCAGCGCTTCCAGTCCACTTTCCCAGATGTCTGAACTCTCCTGCGGTGAAAGGAAACCAGAAAGGAAGTCTGAACCCACAGATCTGTTTCTACCACTGGGTTGTTGTTGTTTTTTTAGAGTTGCCGCCTAGTCTGGGGAGGGGAAAATGCCATAGGATCCACCCTCCAAAGCAGCCGTTTCCCACAGAAGCAATCTCTGTCACCTGGAGAGCAGTTGTAAAACTGATAAGAACAGGTACTGCACTTGATCTTAGCCATAAGGCTTCTCGGCCTTATGGCTAAGATCAAGTGCAGTACCTGTTCTTATCAGTTTTATATCTGATACGTCCTTTATGTTATGTAAATAGCCTATCACTGGGAGTGGGGTGTGTTTGGGTGTGGCAACTGCATGCTGAGGCTCTGGAGTCTTGTCTGGCTCTTGCTGAAATCACAAATAAAGTTGAGCTGATCACTAGACTCGAGCCTGCTCATCCATGGAATCCACTATTTAACAATGTGCATGAGCGGGGGGAAAAAACCCTAACTAACAGTTAAAAGATCTCCTCCTCTTGGGGTTTTAGTATAGTGTGGTTTGCTTTTCTTTATCCTTAGTTGTACCCTCCCTATATTTCTTTGTAGTTTGTAGTATTTGCAAAATAAAAAATATCCCTATGGGGATTTTAAAAAAAAGTGCATGCGCGCATATGCACATGCAGAAGAAGAGAAGAGAAGAGAAGAGATTGGATTTATACCCCGCCCTTCACTTGGAGCCTCAGAGCGGCTTACAAACTCCTTCCCCTTCCCCTTCCCACAACAGACAACCTGTGAGGTGGGTGGGGCTGAGAGGACTCTGACACAAACTGCTCTTTTTCAAGGACAGCTGTGCCAGAGCTTGTGACTGACCCAAGGTCACATCAGCAGGTGCAGGTGGAGGAGTGGGGAATCAAACCCGGTTCTCCCAGATTAGAGTCTGCACACTTAACCACTACACCCACCTGCATTGAAAAAAACGACTGGGCAGCACACTCCGTGGTTGAAGCGCTGCAGTAATGTGAACACCTGATCACCAGATGAGCGCACAGGGAAACCGCCCCAGGGTGTGCTGTTTGGTTGGTCTGCCCCGCAACACTTTAAACTGGTGCAATTAGAGGTGCGCCTAGATTGCGCCAAGCCGCCCGTGTGACTACAGCCCCTTGGTCCATCACAGTCAAAAGTGTCTACTCAGATGGATAGTGGCTCTCCAGGTTCTCAGGCTGAGACCCTTCACATCACCTATTGCGTGATCCATTTTAACTGGAGATCCCGGGGATTAAACCTGGGACCTTCTGTTTACCAAGCAGATGCTCTACCACTGAGCTACAGCCCTCCCCTTTGGACTAATGGTCTGGTTCAGTAAAAGGCAGCTTTACGTATTCATGTATCGAGCTGGTAAAAAGAAGTTCCCAGATCTAAGTGTGAATGAGTTTTGGCGCATTGCCCTTCATCTTCGCACACGGCCACGAGAAAACAAGTCCAATTTCTTGGTCTGTGTGATGGAGTGGCCACATTAACCTATTAAAACAGGCTGGAAATTCTCCCAGAACTTTGTTGCTTTGCCTGCAGGGAATTTAAAGCGCAAGAAATTCTCTCTCTCTTATTTTTGGTCTTTAAAGAAAGGCCTTCCTTCATTTAGCGCCGAGTGTGTGGTGTTGAATACTAAAAGCTGAGCTGTGCTTACAAGGTCTGAGGCAAATTGCAATCTTGATGAAAAGGAATCGGTGGAGGAACGGCGAAGTAGATATAATTTGAAAACTGCCGGCCTGAATGTGTGTCTATATTTGTTTGTTCTCATAGCTTTCTTACCATTGCGCTCCAGTTCCCAAACTGCCTACTAAATGAATAAACAATATTTTTTTTCTTCTACCGCAGTTTCCAATATACAGAATCTTTTGAACTGCCCACCTCCTTGGCCTCCATTTTGCCTGCTTGCCTTACCTGCCTTTGTTCACATCCTCGCTAAGCGAATCCCTGCAGCCAATGAAAAGCAACCGGCTATTTACATTCATCTTGGGGTTCGCCGTGTAGACCCTTCGATGACACGTGGCTCTTTGCTACTCTTGTGAGATGCAGGGTAAGAACGGCAGGATCAAGCCAAGGTTCCTTGGCTCTCTAGCACTGTATTTTTTAACAGCAGCTGGCTAGATGCCTCTGAGACAGGGGCAGAGTAACAGCTTAAATGGGCAGTATGTCGGAATACTGAACTGCTGCATTGGTCGGCATCCTACCAAAGTTTGAAGCTCAGCATCCTGAGCAAAGTTTGAAGCTTTCCTCCAGCCAAAGGAGATCTCCTCCAGCTTCAGGAGATCTCCTCCAGCCAGTTTGGTGTAGTGGTTAAGTGCACCAAATCTAATCTGGGAGAACCGGGTTTGATTCCCCACTCCTCCACTTGCACCTGCTGGATGACCTTGGGCAAGCCATAGTTCTGTCAGAGGTGTTCTTGAAAAAGAGCAGTTTCTGCCAGGGGGACTGATTTCTGCAGTCTGGAGATGAGGTGTAATTCTGGGGGATCCCCAGTTCCTACCTGGAGGGTGCCACCCTTAGTCAGAAGTCAGGACCTAAGGTGGGTAACAACAACAAAAAGCCATCTATGAAAACCATTAGAACACATCATTAAAAGCAGTAATCAAAACGGACCATTAAAGCAAAGGAGCCAGAACCTGTTCAGGCTTCCCTATAAGCTCTTTCAAAAAGTTCTGTCCTCTCAGCTCTGTCTGATCTGCCTCTTGGGTGGGGATGGCCCTGCTCCCAGCAGCAACAGAAGTGGCCCAATATGGTAAGTGAGGCCGTCTACGACGGGTGGTGTCTGCTGTGATCTTGGTAGAGCCAGGGCACCGCAGGCTATTATTGACCCTCGGCTTCTACACCGAGACTTGGCCAAATCTCGAAAGCTGTCTAGATCCATTAAAATATCCCCGTGCTGAATTCATTTCGAGTGAGGCTTTATTTCCATGCCAGTTTCTCTTTCCTCGTGCCATTTGCTCCCTTTAAGATTCATGCATTTTTTAAAATCCTTCTTTCTTATAAGTTACACTGTCAGACCACTGACCTATCTGTGCTGTTTACTCAGGCTGGCAGAGGCTCTCCGAGGTCTCACAGTTGAGGCCTTGCACCATCTGCTACAGGGTCCTTTGAGCTTGAGATGCTAGGGATTGAGCATAGGACCTTCTGCATGCCAAGCAGGTGCTCTACCACTGTGTGTTGGGAGACCCAAATTGCTTACCCTGCAGTCGCACAGCAGCTGCAGGAGTGTCTTTTTAAAGATCAGAAGGAGTGTTTTTGGCTTGAACTGCATCGAGGAGGAAGGGGAGTGTGTGCTCCAGCTTCTACTCAGGCTTTTTTCAGACACTGAGAATGGGCCATACAAGGGAGTTATTGACATCGGTTTTAAATTCAGGGCTCTTTTTGTAGAAAAAGCCCAGAAGGAACTCATTAACATAATAGGCCACACCCAACAGCAGGAACTCATTAGCCTATTAGGTCACACCCCTGACAGCACAGCACATCAGCATATTAGGCCACACCCCCATGTTACCAGAAGTGTGGTCATCCAGCCACACCCACCTTCTGCTCCTTATTCTGTTCACCTTGCTTGTTGTCAAAACCCAGGGCTTTTTTTGTAGCAGGAACTCCTTTGCATGTTAGGCCACACACCCCTAATGTAGCCAATCCTAATGAGTTTCTGCTGTTGGGTGTGGCCTATTATGCTAATGAGTTCCTGCTGGGCGTGGCCAACTCGGGAGCCAGCCGCCTGTGCATTCCTCCTAGCCCTGGGTTTTATGCTTCTTGTATACCATCTGTTGTCCTAAGATTTCTGTATTTTATTTGTATACTTCCATTGATGGACTGTTTTTATGTTTCTAGATGTAAAATGTTGTACACCGCTCTGAGCCCGCTTTGTGAGGAGAGCGGTATAAAAGTCTAAATAACAACGACAACATTGGAGCAGCACAGAATACTGTGTGTGCTGTGTGGTGAAATGGGCCTGCTCCGTCCTGCCGGCCTATTCCACCCTGCCCTCCAAAGTTTTCTCAACACCTGGAGAGGCTTTTCTTTCTCTCTTGGGTAATCCATCACCACCACCTGACCTCTGTAGGAATTGCCTGCTGGGAGGGTCAGGCCTCCCAGCATCCCTTCCCAGTTCTTAGGCCTTGCCTCTGTATCTCCTGCTGCCCAATTTCTGATCACCACAGGGACAGGTTACTGCCTTGTGTGCCACTGGAGGTATAGCCACTTGCCAACTGCCTGTCTTCCACACAGCGGTCCTTTTAAAATAGCATGTTCAAGATGGTAGAGGTCTGTATAGTACAGAGAACCACTACCAGCATCAAAAGTTATAAAGTATGTATTAAAAAGAAAATGTTCACAAGTATACTTTTAGAACAGCGCCAGACTGAGAAAGGAATTCAAAAGAAATGAGGAAAACACATGTCCCTCTCTCCATACATGCCCTATCTAGGGTTGCCAAGTCCCCGCTGTATGTACAACGGGGGACTCCAGTGCCGCTCCAGGAGTGCACCGCAACCACGTCACCCAGAAGGGACGCAACCACGTCGGGCACGCCGGGGGCGGGGCCACAATCAAATCATCCGAGGGAAAACTCGCCCCCAACGTGCCCGATGTGACTGCGTCACTTCCGGGTGACGTGCTGACACTGGGCACGTCGCGTGCTTTGGGGGTGGGGTTCCCCCCGGGGCCTGATCCGCCGCCGGCGGGTAACGGGCCTCTGGGGCGGGGGTTTCCCCGCCCCCTGGGGGGACTTGGCAAGCCTAGCCCTATCAGATATTAAAATTGGACAGGCTTCTAAAGCTTAGGAAATTACAGATCTCTACCGAGTCTCCATTACTTTGAAGCTTTCTGTAGTTCTCTGGGACAGCACATGGTTAATGGCTGCCTCCTCCAGACCTCAGTTAAGAGTTTTGTCTACTCTGATGGACCCAGCATGAAAGAGGCCTTCCTCCTTGCTCCCCTGAGTTTTATCACCTCTCTTTCCCCCACCCACTGACCAGGCCAGGTCAAAGAAGCATATCCTGGAGCTTCTTCCTGGAGAGTATTCCTGGAGCCTTTCTAGTCTAAAGTCCTCCAAATTGCTGTTGCCTGCTTGGAGAAGGGGGGGGGAACTTGACCCACCCAATATCTCTCCTGCTAAATCTATTAGTATTTTTATGAAGGTGGGCTGAGGTACGTCTGGAAAGTGATTGAACTGTCTTCCCTCTCCCTGCCTGTTCTCTGCTAAGAGAGGGGGGGGGGAATACTTTTAAAAATCAGAATTAAGTTTTGCCTACTTCAAACCTCCAAAGAAAAAAATACATTTCTTCACATGCAGCTCCAAAGTTAAGTAAAGGTCCCGGGGGGGGGGGCAGTTTAGTCCATCCTCCCCCAAGCAGCAGTTCAAGGCAAAAAAGATTCCCTCTGATATTTAAAATGTCAGTCCTCTGACTGACGTATGACTGCTGGGGGAACAAGTTGGGTCTGGGAAATCCAGGGAACAACAAAAGAGTTTGTGTATTGTAGGCCTCCCACTGGCAGCCTTGTTTGTCCACTGTCTAATACACTGCTCTGAGTGGCAGTGGCAGGAGAAAAAAAATCCCAGAAGTGATGAAGGGTAGCTCTAGGAATCACCAGAAAGTCTATGGTCTCACCATAGAGTTTCCAGCAATTCCTAGAGTTACCTTATACCACTCAGAAGTGACTGCATGAGATAGTTGATGCTGCTTGTCCACACCATTCCCCGGTCCCCAGCCCTCTCACTAATTGCCAGGCTTGGCCTGGAAAATCTAGTGCAGGGGTGACAGACATACAGCCCCCAGGCTGGAACCGTCCACAGCTTTTATCCAGCTCCCAAGCAACTGGTAATTACCTTTATTGCCAGATGACAGAGCCTGTGCATTTTGTCTCTGTATACAGTCCCAGTGCTAATGCGTAATGGGCGGTGGAAGTGGGAGGGTGGGCATCAGGGAGATACTTCGAGGAAATACTGTAAGAATGTTTTAAGCATGCTTGTATTTTGAGTATAAATTAAGAACATAAGAATATAAGAGAAGCCAATGTTGGATCAGGCCAATGGCCCATCCAGTCCAACACTCTGTCACACAGTGGCCAAAAATACCACCTGCCATCAGCAGTGGGGCCAGGACGCTAGGAGCCCTCCCACTATTGACCCCCCTCCCCCAAGCACCAAGAATACACAGCATCACTTGCCCCGGAGTCCCTATCTATACCTTGTGACTAATAGCCACCGATGGGCCTCTGCTCCGTATGCTTATCTAATTCCCTCTTGAAGCCGTCCATGCTTGTAGCTGCCACCACTTCCTGTGGCAGTGAATTCCAAGTGTTAATCAGTCTTTGGGTGAAGAAGTACTTCCTTTTATCCGTTCTAACCCGACCGCTCAGCAATTTAATGGAGTGCCCACGAGTTCTTGTATTGTGAGAAAGGGAGAAAAGTACCTCTTTCTCAACCTGCTCTATCCTATGCATAATCTTATAAACCTCAATCATGTCACCCCTCAGCTGTCATTTCTCCAAGCTAAAGAGCCCCAAGCGCTTTAACCTTTCTTCATAGGGAAAGTGTTCCAACCCTTTTATCATTCTAGTTGCCCTTTTCTGCACTTTTCCCAAAGCTATAATATCCTTTTTAAGGTGTGGTGACCAGAACTGCACACGGTATTCCAAATGAGGTCGCACCATTGATTTATATAGGGGCATTATGATATTGGATTATCTGTTTTCAATACCCTTCCTAATAATCCTCAGCATAGCATTGGCCTTTTATATTGCAGTCACACACTGTCTCGACATTTTCAGTGAGTTATCTACTACGACTCCAAGAACTCTCTCTTGGCCAGTCTCTGCCAGTTCGGACCCCATCAACGTGTATTTATATTTAGGATTTTTGGCTCCAATGTATATCACCTTGCACTTGGCCACATTGAACCCCATTTGCCACAGCAAATTTAGCCACTTCACTGCTTACTCCCAACTCCAAATCATTAATGAACATGTTAAAAAGCAGTGGACCGAGTACTGATCCCTGCGGTACCCCACTGCTTACCCCCATCCACTGAGAGAACTGCCCATTTATACTCACTCTCTGTTTTCTATTAATGAGCCAGTTTTTGATCCATAAAATGACTTGTCCTTTTATCCCATGATTTTTGAGCTTACTTAGGAGCCTTTGATGAGGAACTTTATCAAAAGCTTTCTGGAAGCCAAGGTAAACAGCATCTATTTGGTCCCCCTTGTCCACATGTTTGTTAACCCCCTTAAAGAACACTAACTGGTTAGTGAGACAAGATCTTCCCTTACAGAACCCATGCTGAGTCTGCCTCAATAGTTTTTGTTCATCAATGTGCTTACTAATTCTCTCCTTAATAACAGTTTCCACCAGTTTACCCGGTATCGACATCAGACTGACCGTCCTGTAATTTCCCTGATCTCCTCTGGAACCCTTTTTAAAGATGAGAGTGACATTAGCTACCTTCCAGTCCTCAGGAATGGAGGCAGATTTTAATGAAAGATTACATATTTTTGTCAGGAGATCCACAATTTTACATCTGAGTTCTTTCAGAACTCTCAGATGTATGCCATCTGGGCCTGGTGATTTATCAGTTTTAAGTTGTCTATCAGTCATAGGACCTCCTCTCTCATCACCTCAATCTGACTCAGGTCTTTCAATACCCCCGACTAACGATTAATATCGTTAATTGGGTTTGCCTGTGTCCTGTATAAATTTTATATCTCCAGGACCTGTCCTTTTATGGCACACGTGGCCTGGCCCAACAAAGTGACATATATGTCAGATCTAGCCCTTGTAACAAATGAATTCGACACCTTTGCTCTAGTGTATTGTGGCCCTGCGTTACAACTAGCCACAGTTCAGCTGTACGCATCTCATTTGCATTGCCTGGCAGAGTGCTTTGCTCTGTTCTTCCACAGCTCACCTTAATGGCTCCAAAGGTCAAAGTAGGTGATGGTGATGAGAACACATGAACACATGAAGCTGCCTTATACTGAATCAGGCTCTTGGCCCATCAAGGTCAGTATTGTCTACTCAGACTGGCAGCAGCTCTCCAGGGTCTCAGGCGGAGGTCTTTCACATCACCACCACCTGACTGGTCCTTTCAACTGGAGATGTTCGGGATTGAACTCGGGACCTTCTGCACGTCAAGCAGAAGTTCTTCCACTGAGCCACAGTCCCTCCACAGAACCAAAGGAGATGTCAGGAAATCAAGTCTGAAAGTGAATGGGACAGCATCCTTCCTATTGAAAGTCTCATGTCCAAAGTGGAAAGTCATTTGTTGTTGTTTTTTAACATTTTTAAAATTGATTTTCTGTTATAAATAGGCCAAAGTTGGGCCATCTTTGTTTCATTGTTACATTTTTGCAGAAATCTTCATAAAGTTAAAAAACAAAAACAAATTACTTATATTTTTACACTGTTGCATTATACATCAGCAAAAATAAACCTTATTCATTAAATTAAACCAATCTTATACTCTTTCATCCATCTATAAAACCCAGACCAATAATTATCAAAGCTCTCTAGACTTTTTTCTTCAATGATAAAGGTTAATTTTTCCATTTCTGCTATATCAAGTAATTTGAAAACAAGTTCTTCTTTGGTCGGTACATAACCATCTTTCCATTTCTTAGCAAATACAATTCTAGCTGCTGTCAAGATTTGCATTATTAAATAGACTTCTTTTTTCTTGAATGTATCGGGGATTACATTTAATAAAAAGCATTCTGGTATAAATTGGATATTTTTTTTGTCTAATACTTTGTCCACCATCTCTTTTATCATAGACCAGTATTTTTTAGTTTTATTACATGGCCACCACAGATGAAAAAAGATGCCATTACAGTAATTACATTTCCAACAATTTTTTCCTATATTTTTATTATATTTATATAATCTTTCCGGGGATATATGCCATCTATAGAACATCTTCACTATATTTTCTTTAAAAGCACTTGCTCTTACAAATTTTATATTTCTCGACCAGATTTTATCCCATTGGTCTAAATTTATATTGTGGCTTATGTCCTGTGCCCATGCTATCATAGATGGTTTTACCCACTCATCTTGCATTTTCCATTGGAAGTAAGTCGTTCTTCACAGTCAGAAGAGTTAAGGGCAAGACACCATACTAGGGGGGGCCTTTGGAGGCCAAAGGGAATGGCAGTTTGTACAGATAATTATAGTAATTATTATTAAAGTATTATTATTATAGTATTATTATTAAAGTGTCATCTAGTTGCAAGTGACTCATGGTGACCCCATCCAAAGGGCATTTCAGGGAAGAGACAAGCAGAAATAGTTTGCCATTGACTTCCTCTGTATAGAAAGCCTGGTCTTTCTTGGTGGTCTGTCTCTCAGCCACGTACTGACCATGGCCGACCCTGCTTAGCTTCCAAGCTCTGATGAGTTCCAGCTGGTCTGGGCTATTCAGACATAATACATTAATTATTGTAGCCAGAGCACTGTATGCCTTTCACTCTTATCACATCATGCTTTCCTCAAGGTGATTAATCTACTTTCCATGAATTTGGAGTAACTTCTTTTAATCTACTTTCCATGAGGTCAGAGTACATAAAAACATAAGAGTAGCCTTGTTGGATCAGTCCAGTGGCCCATCAAGTCCAACACTCTGTCTTACACGGTGGCCAAAACCCAGGTGCCATCAGGAGGTCCACCAGTGGGGCCAGAACTCCAGAAGACCTCCCACTGTTGCCCCCCCCAAGCCCCATGAATGCAGAGCATCACTTGCCCCAGACAAAGTGTCCCATCTATACCTTGTGGCTAATAGTCACTGATGGACCTCTGCTCCATATGTTTATCCAATCCCCTCTTGAAGCTGTCTATGCTAGTTGCCGCCACCCGTTCCTGCGGCAGTGAATTCCACGTGTTAATTACTCTTTGGGTGAAGAAGTATGCCCTTTTATCTGTTCTAAGCCTACTGCTCATTAATTTCATTGAGTGCCCATGAGCAGTGCTCCCTCTAAGCTCTGTGTGTGTGAGCAGCCGTTCATTAACACACGAAGCCCCGCTCAGCAGCAATCTAGAACTGTGCAGGCTCTTGCACTGTTTATTGTCTATTTTAAGATTACAGCAGTTATATTCTGCTCAGGATATGAACTGCTCCACTCAGTAGGGGGGTGGGATTAGAGGGAACATTGCACGAGTTCTTCTATTGTGAGAAAGGGAGAAAAGTACTCCTTTGTCTATCTTCTCTATCTTCTTTTTCCCTACCTCAAACAAAACAAACGGTTCTATGTGCCTTTTTAACTCCCCCGAAAACTCTGCCGAAACCTCGGAGAGCTCTGAAATATGCATCTTGCCGTTTTGATTACAATGGCCACAATGAGCAGACACTTTTCGGAGCCATTTTGCCAAGCTTCAAAGGCAAGATTGGATCCAACAGTGGCTGGAGCCTCATCAAATGGAGACGCCGTAAGATAAAAATCACCCCCCAACACTCTCCTTAATAAACTTCTCTTTGCTGCCTTCCCTGTGAGCTGCATGCCTCTCTGAGTTTCGCTGGGGATGATTTAATCTCCTCCGCTCGTCCATTAGAGGAGCTGATTGCTGGCACTCAATTTAGATGGATTGTTCTTCTGCTCCTTATTAGCAAGTGGCAAGTTAATGGAGACGAACAGAAATGAAAGTGGGGCAATTCTCCTCCAGCATCCTCCGCACCGCCGGTTTTTTGATTTCAGATGTTTTATTTCTCATTTGCAGCCAATGACAATAAAGTGGCAATCCTTTAGGGTTGTTAAGATCTGGCTGGGAAACTGATAAAGTGTGTTGTGACCTTTTCCGTTCAGGTCCAGTTACCCTCAAACATAGCTCTTCATTTATGCCTGACGTCCTTCTTACTTTCCCCTCCTCCCTATTATGCCTGGAAATCTCACCGAGACAGGAAGGATTCCAAAATGGACGGGACTACAGTGACATCCAGCTTTGCCTCTTGTCATGGCCAGATTTTCTCGTGCAGAGGGTAGATGAAGTGGGCCCATGTGCCAAGAGGATACTGTATTTGCTGGATAGCAATGTCGTCCCCATGGTTTCTTCCCAACGGCTTCCGTTTGCGCTGGCAAGCTTGCCGTGCGCAGATAGAACAATATCTGTTTTTTTGTGCCCAACATGTTCTGTATGCAAACCATGTACTCCACCATCGAGTGACAGACCCTTCCACTGCATGCCAATTTCACGTAGTTGTCCTAAGCAGAGGCACGCTCTTCTAAATCAACTGACGTCTATGGGCTTAGGGGAGTGTAACCCTGCTTAGAAGAACAGTGTAAGCAGGGGTCATTTCCTGCAGGAGCGCACAGGAGTGGAGCTCCAGCAGTAAAGAGGCCAGGGGGCGGGCACATGCAACAAGCCCCACCCCCTGCTCCCAGCAGCCCTGGGCCACGAAGAGCAAGAAGCAGCCCTCCTTTCCTTCTCTCCTTTCCCTCCTTATTTCCTTTTCTCCCTCTTTCTTTCCCTCTTTCCTCCTTCTTTGCTTCTCTTCTTTCCTTCTTTCCCTCCTTCTTTCCTCCTCTCTCTCTTTCTTTCTGTCCTTTTTTTCCTTCTCTCTTTCTTTCTTTCCCTCCTTCTTTATGCTAATGAGCTCCTGCACCTCTTTTTCTACGAAATGACCCCTGAGTGTAAGGATCAAAATCAGGCTAAGCACATAGTAAAGCTTTTCCAGACTGTACCACTGCAGGGCGGAGGGGAGGAATGTCATTTATGTCTTTATTTAAAACACTGTTTTGCCACCTTCCCACTCAAACGGGGTCCCCGCAAGGCGGCGAACATCATATGGTGAAACAATTCAACATTAAAAACATTTGAAGTAAAATATATATGTGGTGGAAAGTGTCACCAAATCACAGCAAACTGCTTGGTTCACACGGCAAGAGACGTCCAGAGGTGGTTTGCCACAGACTGGCTCCGCATCGTGACTCTGGGATTCCCTGGAGCCCTGAGCCAGCTGCCTAAGACGATCTAAGAAGACCAAAGAGCTGACTGCGAAGAGAGAGAATTCTGTGAAATTACTGCATTTATTGATACTAGCACTTTATTATATTTATGGGTTTAGAACTGCTTAATTGTTGCTGTCAACCTATTTTATGTGTATTGTTAAAATTTTAGGTGTTTTCTGTAAGCCGCCCTGAGCCAGCCTTGGCCAGGAGGGCGGGGTAGAAATTTAATCAATCAATCAATCCCAATACTAGTGAGGGCCGACCCGGCTTTGTTTCTGAGATCTGACAAGAGTGTACTAGCCTGGGCTATCCAGGTCAGGGCAAAGTATATATACAACTTTGTATGCATTGGCTAGCCCAATCTCTTCAGATTTCAGACGCTAAGTAGGGTCGGCCCTGGTTAATATTTGGATGGGAGACCGCCAAGGAAGTCAAGGGAGGCTACGCAGAGGCAGGCAAAGGCAGACCACCTCTGTTCATCTCTTGCCTTGAAAACCCTACAGGGTCCTCATTTGTCGGCTGTAACTTGACAGCAGGAGGGCAGACAGACAGACAGACAGACAGACGGATAGGTAGGTAGGTAGGTAGGTAGGTAGGTAGACAGACAGACCCACACTGAAAGCACTATTTGTGAAGCATGATTATTTGAGGAGGCAATCAGGACTTGCCTTCTGGACTGCAGTGGTTAAGTGCGTGGACTCTAATCTGGGACATCTGTGTTTGATTCCCCAGCCCTCCACTCCTCCACTTGCACCTGGCTGGATGACCTTGGGCAAGCCATAGTTCTGTCAGAGCTGTCCTTGAAAGCGGCAGTTCTTGAAAGAGCTCTCTCAGCCCCACCTACCTCACAGGGTGTCCTGTTGTGGGGAGGGGAAGGGAAAGGAGTTTGTAAGCCGCTCTGAGACTCCAAGTGAAGGGTGAGGTATAAATCCAACCTCCTCCTCCTCCTCCTCCTCCTCCTCC
>NW_015176099.1:45959-46107 GCF_001447785.1 Gekko japonicus | reverse complement strand
CAAGCACCCAACGGCGCATGCACACACTTCAGTTTAAAAACAAACAACACAGCCCCCTCCTCTTTTCCGTACCCTCCCCCCACTCCTGGCTCGGCCTGCTCGAGAGGAACTCTCTGCACTGGGCAGCAGAGGGGGAGGGGAGGGGCCT
>NW_015176099.1:45372-45488 GCF_001447785.1 Gekko japonicus | reverse complement strand
AGAAACTCAATAAGCCTGAGAAAAACTGGGCTTCTTTGCAACCAAACAGAATGCAGGAAGGGGCAAATCTAATTTGGGAAGAAAAACTGAAGGTAGAAAGAGTGGCAAGGCAGACT
>NW_015176099.1:44647-44850 GCF_001447785.1 Gekko japonicus | reverse complement strand
GAACATTGCTCCCAGGGTGTCTGTTGTGGGAAGGGGAAGGGAAAGGAGTTTGTAAACTAATCTGAGACTCCAAGTAAAGGGCGAGGTACAAATCCAATCTCCTCCTCCTCCTCATTCTGGAGCAGAGATCCATCAGTAGCTATTAGCCACAAGGTATAGATGGGAACTCTCAGGCTGGGGCAAGTGATGCACTGTATTCTTGG
>NW_015176099.1:37512-44582 GCF_001447785.1 Gekko japonicus | reverse complement strand
TTGGTGCCTGGGGGGGGGGCAACAGTGGGAGGGCTTCTGGAATTCTGGCCCCACTGATGGACCTCCTGATGGCACCTGGTATTTTTGGCCACTGTGTGACACAGAGTGTTGGACTGGATGGGCCATTGGCCTGATCCGACATTGGCACCAGCTGCTGCTGCTTCTGCTGCTGCTTCTTCTTCTTCTTCTTCTTCTTCTTCTTCTTCTTCTTCTTCTTCTTCTTCTTCTTCTTCTTCTTCTTCTTCTTCTTCTTCTTCTTCTTCTTCTTCTTCTGACTCTCAAAAGGTAATACCCTGAAAATCTTGGTCTCTAAGGTGCTACTGGACTCAAATCTAACTTTTCTGCTGCAGATTGACAGGGATACCCTCTGAAACTAGCTGAATAGATCCAGTTAACTATTTACCACATGGTGGCTAGTTATTGGGGGGGCGAAGTAGGGGGGGTCAACATTCCAGGGACCCAGGTCACATGGAGCTGGTCAAGTCATGTGAGTAGCTTTCATATGATGTCTTGGTGGTATGATGGGGGTGCGGCAAGGGAATCTGTGAGTCCCTTTATTTCTCTTGGCAGCCCAAGATACTTATAAAAATCATTATGAGTACCAGGAGGAGAACTGGCGGCAGAAGATGGAGGGGCTGCAATATTGACACTGTACCTATGTCACTTCCTGGGAAAAGCAGGAAGTGACATAGGGTCGCTAGAAACATTTAGGTAAAACTATAGAGTTTCCAGCAATTCCTAGACCTACCCTATGTCACTTCTGAGTCTTCCCTGATGTAGAGTGATGTAGAGATGCTGCTGACATCACTGTTGGTTTCTTTGTTTTTGTTATTTAAATCCGGCTGCCACTGCAAGCAGGAGTTGGCAAAAACAGCTATCAGCAGGAGACCTGGCTATATGATAAGGCAAATCTGCTAAAAAATTTCCCCAGAAGTGATAAAGCTATGGTACAATTTCCCTCACCAGTTACTAGCCAGTTTGTTGTAGTGGTTAAGAGGATGGACCCTAATCTGGGAGAACTGGGTTTGATTCTCCACTCGTCAGCTGCTGGTGTGACCTTGGATCAGTCACACGTTCTCTCAGAGCTGTTCTCTCAGGAGCAGTCCTCGAAAGAACTCTCTCAGCCCCACCTACCTCACAGGGTGTTTGTTGTAGGGAGGGGGAGGGAAAGGAGATTGTAAGCCACTCTAAGACTCCTTCAGGTAGTGAAGGGCGGGGTATAAATCCAATATCTTCTTCTACTACAACTAGGTTTGCCATGTCCAATTGTTCTGCTGGTGGGAGGGTGGAAGGGGGCCTTCTGGGAGTGGGGGGTAGGGTAACTTCGCCAGCATGATGATGTCATGCAGAAGTGATGTCAACACGCCAGGGATGTTGCACAGCCATGCTCTAGCATTTTGGACAAAACTCTATGGTTACCATAGAGGTTTGTCCAAAATGCTAGAGCATCGCTGCATAATGTCCCTGACGTGATGATGTCACTTCCGTGTGATATCATGGTGCTGATGATATTGATGCGAGACACACGTTTGGGGGAAGGTCTTCCCTTGCTGACCAGCTGGCCATCAGCAGGCTGAAGCCCTGAAAATTGGGGGAACCCTACAAGTTACAAAGGTCAGTTCCCTTTTTCCTACACATCATGTTATCATAAACAGCTTCCCAATCTACCATTCAACAGTCTTCTCTGCTTCATATTAAAAGCAGTTCAAGAGTAACATTTTGGAAAGCTTTTGTGGTTATCAGAGCTCCAGAAGAACCCAAGGCAAAATGATGAAATGCTTAAACAAAAGTAAAATTTGTTATGGGAAACAAAAGTTATAATATGAATTGAAATGGGATGACATTAAAACAAAGCAAAACAATCTGGTTAAAACAGTGCCATCACTTAAGTCTGAGGGCTAGATGGCAGGGCCTAAGTAGATCAAACTGTTTAACCAACACCAGACTTCTACAACATGAAGTTCCTTTTCACCCTCCCCCTATGCAGGGCATATGACAAAATAATGTCGGTTCACTGAACTTATGACAATGAATACACACATCCTATTCATCCTACCCAACTGCAAACATTTTGAAGCTCTCCAGTTAACAATGGCTAATCCATAGGTGCAGGGTTACCAGAAACAGCTCATTAGTATATATTTTTAAATTATTTTAATTGTTTCATTTATAACTCTGCCTTTTCCCCCAATGGGGACTCAAAGCAGCTTACATCATTCTCCTCTTCTTCATTTTATCCTCACAACAACCCTGTAAGGTAGGTTAGACGGTCTCCAGAAATATTTCTATATCGTTCAAGAAATCAGATGAGAATTCAAAGGGGTGGGTGAGGGGAGAACCAGACCTTTAGATTATATTTTCAATATGCACCTGAATATATCTTAGTCTGGTAGCTAGCCACGATCAAGCTAAACAGGATCAGCCCTGATCAGTATTTGGATGGAAGACTATCAAGGAAGCCCAGGGTCGCGACACAGAGGCAGGCAATGTCAAACCACTAGGGATGGGCATGAACCAGGAAAATGTGGTTCGGTTTGGTTTGTGGTTCTTCGTGTGCCTGATTCGCAAGCCACGAACCATCACAATCTTTTAGCCACCAAATGAACTGGTTCAATTGTGAGGTTTGTGATGTGGCAGAACAAGCCCTCAGGCATGAGAGAGACACCAAATTCTCAGGGGTTCTCCAGCAGACTGCCCTCCACCTGCCCTCCAAGTTTGGTGAGCATGGAATTTATGGGGTCAGAGTTACAACCCCCAAAGAAGGTGCCCCCAGGAAAGTGCTTTATGGGGAAATGACAGGGGAGGTTCAGGAGTGTATAGAATGGATCCAGTGCAAGCTAGAGACATCAAAGTCACAGGGGACCTCCCCCAGATGCTCCTCTACATGCCCTCCAAGTTCAACCTCCTCCCCCCCCGTTGTGTTGAAGTTTGGTAAACACTGAGTGGAGACAGTATGTCTAGAAATGTATCCATTCATGAACCATCACAAGCCACCATGAACTGCTTGAAAGTCCATGGAAAGTCGGTGCTGGTTGACCTTCAATGAACTTCGGTTCATGAACCATGAACTGTCCAAAATTTGTCACTAGCTTCTGAGTTTGTGCCCATCCCTACAAACCACCTTTGAACATCTCTTGCCTTGAAAACCCAATTGGTTCGCTATAAGTTGACTGTGACTTGATAGCACTTTCCACCACCACCATAAGAGAAGAAGAAGAAGAGATTGGATTTATACTCCACCCTTCACTACCTGAAGGAGTCTCAGAGCAGCTTACAATCTCCTTTCCCTCCCCCTCCCCACAACAGACACCCTATGAGGTAGGTGGGGCTGAGCGAGCTCTCCTGAGAACTGCCCTTGAGAAAACAGCTCCGAAAGAACTTATGACTGACCCAAGGTCAATCCAGCAGATGCATGTGGAGGAGGGGGGAATCAAACCTTGTTCTCGCAGATTAGAGTTCGCACTCCTAACCACTACACCAAACTGGCTCTCTAGCACCAGTGATAGTTACCTTATTTTCAGGTTGGCCACACCACCGACCTACAGTCCAATAATATGGCCATATCTGCATCACAACTGCTGATCTCAATTTCCTCATCCCCGCTCCCTTCCACAGAAAGAATATAGGAAGACACATTTCACAGTCCTGTGTCTTAGAGCAAAGATTTGGGCTCCCTACTAATTTCATGCTTCTCTCCCTATTGTTTTCTGGTGACGAGGAATTCACTCTTCACAGATGCACGGGGAAGGGTGCAGAAGAATTCGACTCGGAGCCGTCGCGCAAAATATGGTTAGGGTTTGAAAGAGAGGGGGTGGGGAAAAAGGCAGAAGGAACCAAAGATAAATCTAATTGGAAAGAACAAGACAAAGGAAGAAAGCAAGGAGTTTTCAGAACAATTTTCTCCTCTCATTGACAAGTCTACCCCCCCACCCCGTATTTCAAGGCAGCATCCTTCAAACAACGAAACTTGTGACAGAAAAAACATTCCACAGGGTGGGGGGGGGGCCCTCAGCGGGTAATGATAGTTATAACAATGAAGGCCTGTAAACTTTGTGAAAGCTCGACACAAAGCCGGTGACATTCTCTTTTTTGAGGAGCCAAATCGGCTTTAATTACTGTACTGTGGGTGAGTCTTTTAAAGCACTCTGCCTGTTGAAGCTTCTTAAGCCGAGAGCGGGTGATGCCTCTCTCACCCATCCTTTCCCCTTACCATTACAGATGCTGGCACAAAGCGTTGCCACGCATACGTTCAAGAGGTTTGTCCATGGCATTCAGTGCGAGCACAGGGGCTTCTTGCTTGGCGACAGCTGTCAAGCAGGGAACGGACTGTTCCGAACAAAGTTTATGGTTGTAGCATCCTTGGAATGACTTTTCTCGTCAGGTTCTCTCTAGTTATTTATTTTTAATTTTATAGATCTATACTGTCACCTTTTCCTCATGTCGGAGACACTGAAACGAAGGAAGCCTGAAACAGCAAATGACAAATCCGCATCAAACATAAAAAAAAGTATTGTCACAAAAGATCCCAAATTCAGCACAGTTCACCCATTTTGATTTATGTCCTTGAAGTCAAACTGGACAATGGTATGCGGAACAGAATCCCGAAGAGAATATTCAGCGAGCTATTCAGGTCTCCGCTAAAGGGAGAAGGCAGGGCCTATTTAGTTATTTCTTTAAATCATGTGTACTTCACCTTTCTCCCCAAATGGGGACCCAAAGCAGCTTACTGCATGCTCCCCTCCTCCATTTTTCCTCACAAGAACCCTGTGTGGTAGGTCAGATTCAGAGAGTGTGACTGGGCCCAAGGTCACCCAGAGAGCTTCCGTGGCATGAGTGGGGATTCGAACCTGAATCTCCCACATACTAGTCTGATGCTCTTAACCACTACACCACACTTAAATATTGCTTTGCATAGGTAATAGCAAGGGTTGCCAGGCCACAGCCAGCAACCCCTGGGAGAAATTGGGGCAGAGGTAAAAACTGGAAGTGATGTCATTAGATGCTCTATGGTTTGATCATAGAGTTTTTGTGGCTTCTAGAGCGTCCATGATGTCACTTCCATTTTTACTGGAAGTGACATCAGTGCACCAGTGTGATGCTGGTATGTGCTCCATTCCGCCCCCCCTCTTGCTGGTGCCTGAAATGCTCGTGGTCAAAGGACTGGGATGCCAGGAGGCCTCCAGCAAGAGACTTGGCATCCCTAAATGCCGTACAAGTGCTACGGCCCATGGGAAGGTACAAAGGGGAGGGCTCTCTTTGGAGGGGAGGGGAGGATGAACGCTAAGACAAGAATGCCTTATTTGGAGAGTTTAGAGGAGAAGCAGTGGTATGAGGAATGGTATGGAGAAGCGCTAAGCACCCTTCTCCCACCTATTCTACAAATCAGCCTTCCCCATGTCGGGCTGCCATGTTGTTCACCATAGTGGAAAACTTCCTGACCTGGCCTTCTGCTGCCGCTTGATGGAACAGCAGAAGCAAAAAATGGGGGGGGGGGACCCAACTTGCACAATCCCATGATGTCACTTCTGGCTGTGTATCCGGAAGTGACATCACATCAGCCTGCGATGGTCTGTGGTAAAAACCATAGAGACCTGGGAAATTCCTAGAGTATCACTGACACCGGAAGTGTCAGTTTTTCACAGTTCCAACCTTCCCCTCTATGCTCCTGGGGTTGCAAGAAGGGCTGGAAAGTCCGTGTTTTCACTAAACGACTTATGTTGTAAAGAAATGTCTAAACTCTTCTTTATCCGAAGCCAGTTGTCTTGACTTCCAGCTTTGACATTCATGTCCAAAGGGCAGCCGGTTGGGTAGAGCATTGCTTCTGGGGATAAGGGTTTCATTCCTACTTAGGCCTAAGACCCAGCTGGTGGCATCACGTAGGTAAGTCAGGATAAATCAGCAGTGCCTGAAGTTTGTGATTAAAACACAAAGGATCCCGAGAACGAAGCCCAAGTGAAGTGGGTTTTTTTTTTTAACCAAACGTTAATTTTTATCTCATATGCACAGAGCGCTTCATGAATAATCAGTTCCCTGTGGAAATCCAAAACTCTTCAGCTCACGTTACAAAAATCTCTGCATGCGTATTACTTCTGTCCTTAAGCTTTTGCGTTGGCGGTGTGTTTTCTCCGGTGTGCGACCAAAAGTGCAGGTTTTAACTTCTAAAGCCCTTCACGACCTGGAAACACACACACACACCCCGTACCTGAAGGACTGTCTCTCACCAGATGCTCCCATGCAGCTTTTGCCACATGCTGGATCCACTCGCCTGCTCCATTCATCCCAAGCAGCCCTTGTACTATGGAGCGGTCTTCCAGAAATGGTTTAGAGCAGGGACCCCTGACATGGTGCCCGGGGGCAGCATGATGCTCGCTAACACCTTTCCCAGTGTAGTTTTCTATGAAATGACCCCTGGGTGTGAGGAATGGTATGAAGAAGCGCTAAGCACCCCTCTCCCACCTATTCTACAAATCACACTTCCCCATATCGGGCTGCCAGGTTGTTCACCATAGTGGAAAACTTCCTGACCTGGCACTCCACTCTGGCCTTCTGCTGCCGCTTGATGGAACAGCAGAAGCAAAAAATGGGGGGGGGGGACCCAACTTGCACAATCCCATGATGTCACTTCTGGCTGTGTATCCGGAAGTGGCATCACATTAGCCTGCAATGGTCTGTGGTAAAAACCATAGAGACCTGGGAAATTCCTAGAGTATCACTGACACCGGAAGTGTCAGTTTTTCACAGTTCCAACCTTCCCCTCTATGCTCCTGGGGTTGCAAGAAGGGCTGGAAAGTCCGTGTTTTCACTAAACGACTTATGTTGTAAAGAAATGTCTAAACTCTTCTTTATCCGAAGCCAGTTGTCTTGACTTCCAGCTTTGACATTCATGTCCAAAGGGCAGCCGGTTGGGTAGAGCATTGCTTCTGGGGATAAGGGTTTCATTCCTACTTAGGCCTAAGACCCAGCTGGTGGCATCACGTAGGTAAGTCAGGATAAATCAGCAGTGCCTGAAGTTTGTGATTAAAACACAAAGGATCCCGAGAACGAAGCCCAAGTGAAGTGGGTTTTTTTTT
>NW_015176099.1:35918-37409 GCF_001447785.1 Gekko japonicus | reverse complement strand
GGGGCTGAGAGAGGTCTTGACAGAAATTGCTCTTTTTCAAGAACAGCTCTTATCAGAACTATGGCTTGCCTAAGGTCATCCAGCCAGGTGCAAGTGAAGGAGTGGGGAATCAAACCCGGTTCTCCCAGATTAGAGTCCGCGCACTCAACCACTACACCAAACTGGCTCCCAGTTTGAGTAGTCCTCAAAAGAGCTCTCTCAGCCCCGCCTACCTCACAGGGTGTCTGTTGTGGGGAGGGGAAGGGAAAGTAGATTGTAATCTGCTCTGATACTTCTTCGGGTAGTGAAGGGCAGGGTATAAATCCAATCTCCTCCTCCTCCTCTTTCTTCCCATTAAGCAAAATAAGCATGTGCTTAGAGCACCAAAGGAAGGAGGGCACTACAGAATTTCCCCCCCTAACAATCTTGCCCTTAACTCTTTCACTGCCACACTCAACTTTAGTTGATTTTTTTTGCAATTGCCCTTATCTCCCATGTTTCACTTTAATCTGCATTGTAAAAAAAAACTTTTTGGGGGGCATGGTTAGTGCCTAAAGTTTAAAAGTTTGGTTTGAAGGGGTCATCGGATATCCCATTTGTTTCTAACTCAGGGCATGAGACTTTCACTTCCACTGAGGCTAAACACAGAATGGAGGGGCCGAGGGGGACCATTGTTGGGCTTAATCCAGCCCTCATCCAACCCTCATCCAACCCACGCCCAACTACCTGCATTAACGTTTCTGAGGACTCCAGAATGAGATAGACAGATCTCCATTGCTTCCCCCAGCCAAGGAATTTCTTAGTTAAAAATATCTTTGCTTCCCTCAAATTGCATCAGATAGTTTGTGTGAGCTTTTTTTTTTTGGCTCAGAATGTCCCTTGAGGTGAAACTCTGTTGTGACTCTCAACATAATGGAAGAATCTAAGAGGATTTGACAAACAAAATCATCAGAGAGACAGGAGAACAAATTTAGAATCCAGTGGCACCTTTAAGACCAACAAAGGTTTATTCAAGGTATGAGCTTGAATAAACCTTTGTTGGTCTTAAAGGTGCCACTGGATTCTAAACGTTCTACTGCTTTAGACCAACACAGCTGACCATCTGGATCTATCTTCAACAGGGACAGAAATGCAGTTTCCTCCTCCTCATTTTACGGGACTGCAGCCCAGTGCTTCACAAATGTGGCATTTTTTGTGTTCGGGTTCCTACCCTAAGCTCATACATACAGAATCTATTTCTCAAAAGACACACGCAGAAGCCTGTGACCACACGACAACCCAGGCTCTGAGGCCGCCAGATCCTGAGCCTGATACCTTTAAGAATTCACTTAACTGCAATCTGAAATCCTGCTCAGCTGCGTTTCCAAAATACAGATCTGCCATATGCTGGAATGAATTATTTAATCCAATACGGATCGCTTGCCAGAGCACACAGTTAATTTCACCGCCTCACCACAGGCAACAGCTCGTAGCAGACAAAAAAAAAAAAGATGGCCCAAGAAAGGGGGGGGG
>NW_015176099.1:31553-35040 GCF_001447785.1 Gekko japonicus | reverse complement strand
CGGCTGGCTCCCAAGTCGGCCACGCCCAGCAGGAACTCATTAGCATAATAGGCCACACCCAACAGCAGAAACTCATTAGGATTGGCTACATTAGGGGTGTGTGGCCTAACATGCAAAGGAGTTCCTGCTACAAAAAAAGGCCCTGGGTTTTGACAACAAACAAGGTAAACAGAATAAGAAGCAAAAGGTGGGTGTGGCTGGATGACCACACTTCTGGTAACATGGGGGTGCGGCCTAATGTGCTAGTGAGCTGTGCTGTCAGGGGTGTGGCCCAATATGCTAATGAGTTCCTGCTGTTGGGTGTGGCCTATTATGCTAATGAGTTCCTGCTGGGCTTTTTCTACAAAAAGAGCCCTGGACTCAGTATCAAAACCTTGAATCTGACCTGGTACTCCACTGGATACCAGTGCAGCTAACACAGCACAGGTTGGATATGTGATGAGACCTTCCTCTGCTGAAAGGTGTCTTCCTTCGGTGGAGCAAACCTCTTGTATCAGAGGAAGGGGCTACCATTACCAGAGCAGCTTCAGAGGGGCCAACCCAACGTGGCTGTTTTCTGATGGAGACAGCAAAACAGGAATGCAGTTGGGTCTCTAGGGAAAGGCTTAACTTTGAAAAAGAAACAACCACCTGCGGTTCCCAACATCCAGGTGTGGCCTGAGAGTTGCCAGCCTCCAGGTGGGGCCTGGAGATCTCCCGCTTTTACAACTCACCTCCAGCTGACAGAGATCAGCTCCCCAGGAGAAAATGGCTGTTTTTTTTGTTTTTCTTAATAAGTGTTTTTTTATTCTGAACAATATATTCAACAGTACATTCAGAACACATATTAATACCATGCAATAATCAACATTCTGAACCCGTAAGAGCCTTTTAAAAATATAACAGATCTTTGTAATAAGAGTTGTTTGGAATCACTTCTTCTTCCGTGAGATATTCCACTGCTGGGAACCGTAGATAGAATGATGGTGACATAATGATAATGGCATAATGATGGTAGTGGCGGCGGCTCCTACAACTAATCTCCAGCTGACAGAGATCACCTCCCCAGGAGAAAATGGCTGTTTTGAAGGGTGGACTCTATGGCATTGTACCATGCTGAGGCCCCTCCCCTCCCCAAACCCCACCCTCCCCTGGGTCCACCCCCAAAGTCTCCAAATATTTCACAACCCAGATCTCCTGGCATCTCCACTTAAAAGTTTTCAAGATAAATTAATCCCAAAGCCGCGTTGAATTAGGCAGGGTAGAGAGGGCCAACCCCTGGCACCAACAGAATCCATCATGTCTTTGTGGCAGTTCTTTCTTAGCCTCCTGTGTTCACCAGTTCTGGGTCACCAGAGTCCGTTTCCATCGATCACAAAACAAAGTGTCGTGTCTCAGACCACCCAAAGGACAACTCGGTGGGCTCTAGACCAAACTGGGATGTTTTCCACAGGAATGGCTCGCTCTACTCCCGCATTTGTATTCCTCCACCACTTTCGCTCATTTCTGCAGAGGTTTTTGTAGTCCCAGGAGCAAAAACGCAGTTTCCCCCCTCTTGCCCCCTCTTGTGGTGCATCAAGGGAAAGCCTGGAAACAGGAAAGTCTGATGCTGCAACACAAGAGAGGGCAAACTGTGTTTTTGCACCTGGGACCAATGCTCCCTCTAAGCTGTGGAGTCTTGTGAGCAAAAATTCTACTTTGTGAGCTACTGGCATTAAAGTGGTGAGCGAGCCATTTGGCTACTCCATTAAATAGTTTGCTCTGGAGCCATCCTTCCTGAGCTAAGACAAAAACGTGTGGGCCGGAGGCTAAAAAACTGTGAGCTAGCTCACACTAATTCAGCTTAGAGGGAACACTGCCTGGGACTTCAAAAACATCTGCGGAAATGAGCAAAAGAGGTGGAGGAATACAAATCCAGGAGCGGGGAGAGCTGTTCCTGTGGAAAACTAGAAGCTAAAATGCCTAAACTGAGGCTATCGTACTTTGGTCACATTATGAGAAGACAGGAGTCACACTGGGAAAGACAATCACGCTAGGAAAAGTTGAATGCAGAAGGAAAAGAGGAAGACACAACATATGAGATGGATTGACTCAGTCAAGGAAGCCTCAGATTTACAAGACCTCAGCAAGGCTGTTAACGATAGGATGTTTTGGAGGTCTTTAATGCATAGGTTTGCCATAAATCAGAAGTGACTTGACAGCACTTCACACACACATACACACACACACACACACAGAGTGTCTCAAATGCAAGACATGGGTAGGGAAGAGCAGATTTCCCCTGATTGAATCCTTTATTTCCTGGAATTAAACTTTGCACCATAGTGTACTCTGTGCTACTTCTAATTTAACAAAGAGGATTTCTAAAATTGATTCTGTAGATCGTAGATTTATTGTTGTGATCGTTAACCAGAACACAGTAATACAAGCAGGCCCGTAGCTAACACGGGGCCCACGGGGCCCGCCCCCCCTAGCAGTTTTTATGCCCCCCTTCCTGAGCCTTGGCTCCCCTACCCCAACTCCCTCTGATTGCCTGTCAGCCTGATGGCAAGGGAGGGCAAGGGCAGTGATTTCCCCTGGTGCTGTGCCGCTGGAAGAGGCACTGGGGATTCTTGGGGAGGGAGGGAGCTGGACCCGGACGCTCCACAGGGAAGGCTTGGCCTTGTGGGAGGGGAGGGGGAGAGAAGCTGCGACTGCTGCAGCCCTTGCCCTGGAGCCTTTGATTGGATTAGCAGGCTGGGTCCTCTAGGCCCCCTCCCTAAAAAGTCCTTAGCTACGGGGCTGAATACAAGTGAAACACATTTATACCCAAGCTTGAACATTTCAGTTTGCTTATACATCTCCCTTATATATAAAAGCTGAATGGTGGTGGCACTTCTCTAGAACATTCCACACACTCCGGAATTGGTTGGCGCCCTAGTGTGTCACTCAGAATCTGTCCCTATCCACTGACTGCATTGAACCATCTCATCCTTTGCCGTCCCCGTCTTCTTTGACCTTCAATCTTTCCCAGCATCAGGGTCTTCTCCAGTGAGTGCTCCCTTCTCATTGGGTGGCCAAAGTATTTGAGCTTCAGTTTCATTATCTGGCCTTCCAGGGAACAGTCAGGGTTGATTTCTTTTAGGATTGACTATATTCGCTATACATAAATATAATATTTGCATAATATAATATTTATATACATATACATAAGTATAATATTTGCAAAATACATAAGTAAATCATTATATAAGCTAAAATATTAAATAATATAAAGCCATCTCTAAAATATTAACTAAAATATTTTCCCTCTTCTCTCGTCTCATTTCCAATGTACATAGGTGCATCAATAAAATGTTGTCCCCACCTAAAACACACACACACACACACACACACACACCCCCCTGTGCAGTTATGTTCACACATATAACTGCATCAAGCTTCATTTTATTTAGTGGCTTACTGATATATACTTGTACTGATCAGACACAAAGAAATCTGAATAGAACTGTGCCTACAATCACAGCAG
>NW_015176099.1:25692-31520 GCF_001447785.1 Gekko japonicus | reverse complement strand
ATGACATTGTTAGCACATAATGGAACGTAGAGGTCCCAAATGAACTTTAAAAAGAACTAAAAGATGTTTGCGGGCAGGGACATTGGGGACTGTGATGTTTTGCTTCACTTCCGGTAAAAATCCAGATGTGACATAGGGTAGCTCTAGGAATCACCAGAAACTCTATGATTCCTGGAGCTACCCTCTGTCACTTCTGGGTTTTCTCCAGAAGTGACGTAATAGCGTGTGCTATGTGGCCATTTTAAAATGTGTGTCCCACTGCCACTTAGAGTGATTGGGGGGGGGCAACATGAGCTGGAGACAGGGGAATTCCCCACCTCCACTGAGGGACTCACAAGCAATGTTCCCTCTAAGCTGTGGAGTCTTGTGAGCAAAACTTCCTACTTTGTGAGCTCTTGGCATTAAAGTTGTGAGTGAGTGATTTGGCTGCTGCATAAATTAGCTTGCTCTGGAGCCCTCCTTCTTGAGCGAAGACAAAAATGTGTGAGCCGAAGGCTAAAAAACTGTGAGCTAGCTCACACTGACTCAGCTTAGAGGGAACACTGCTCACAAGCCTATAAAATAATGGAAAGGATAGAGTGGGAGATGTACCATTCATAATCTGGTTCCACTTGGAGGAGGAAGAGGTGAGGAAAGGAGGAGGAGGAGGAGGAGGGGGAGGAAGAGAAGGAGATTGGATTTATACCCCGCCCTTCTCAGAGTGGCTTACAAACTCCTTTCCCTTCCCCTCCCCACAACAGACATCCTGTGAGGTAGGTGGGGCTGAGAGAGCGCTGAGAGAACTGCCCTTTCAAGGACAGCTCTGACAGAACTGTCGGCACTGTCAGAAAAGAAGCCAAGTCACTCATGGAAAAATGCAGATGAGGAGATCCTTGAAAGTTTCCCAACTTCCCTCCGGGAAGGCCAGTGTCCCCAGCACTTCCCTTCAAACTTGCTGAACTTGGTTCCAGAAGTCTACTTTGTACTAAAGTTCCTTAGTATGGAGCAAAAAAAGAAAAGAAGAGCTAAGCATATTGTAACTTTTAGTACATGTTCCACTTTGTCAGCCAAACAAGATTTCTAAAAAGGAAGACTTCCCCAAAATAGGATAAAATCGGCTGGCTCGAGACCGAAATGCTTTCATGAGCATCTGTAGAGTTGGTATTAATTGTAGCATGTGGGATTCAATGTCCCGGCACCACTTCTGCGTTCTCGGTACGCCGTCTCAGCAACTAACACGGGCACTGACAGCCGCTCCGTTAAACGCTACCTTTAGGCAGGCATCAAACCAGAAACGACTACAGATGGCTCGGCTGTGAAATTTCGAGGAACGACTCACCTTGCTTTTATTCGCTACGATAACAAAATTCGTCTCCCCGGATGGCTTCTTCCCACCATCTGTGTCACTAGATCTGCTCTGCCTTCCCAGCACAAATAAATGTTGGTTCCCTTCAATGCCCGAAACGTTTTGGTGCCTGAGGTCAAATATCTAGATGGTTCCCTCCTTCCACCCTCTGATTTTTAAAAAATACATTTTATCAATAGTGCCCAACACCTGAACTTTGCAGAAAAACTGACTGAAAACTTCATCCCTCAGTGGCGGGCTCCCTGCTTTGCATGCAGAGAAAAGTCTGAGTTAGGTCCCTCAACGTGCCCAATTAAAATGTAACAGGACGAGGCAAAAGACCTCTTCCTGAAACCGTGGAAAGCCGCTGCCGTGCAGAGTGAAACTTCACACGAGAGGCAGCTCTCTGATTTATCCTGCCTTACATTGTTTAAGAAATGAAAAGCAGCCAACAAGGGCTAAGTTTGGAAGCAGGGGGACTGGCTATTTAGTTTGGGAGTTTGGAAGCAGGGGGACTGCCTCTGGGGTCAAACCCCAACCCCCATGTTTCCTGACACTTCTCTTTTTTTTCCCCCCTGCAGAGGAAACAAGATGGCGTATCATTCCTCTGGCGAATGTAAATGGCTGTTGGTAGGAGTGTGGTTGGACAAACGGCAGAAAGGGGAAGGAAGGGGAAGGGGAGAAGAGAAACTGTCCCAAATTAAGGGAATCAGAGTATTGTGGCCCACATTATCACCAGGCACCCTCCCCCCCCCACTATTTGCAATGGCAACTAAGGTCGGAGAAGACACAAAAGACGCTTCACAGAACCAGTATGGTGTAGTGGGTAAGAGTGGCAGACTCTACTGTGGAGACCCAGGTTTGATTCCCTATTCTGCCTCCACATGAAGCCTGCTGGGTGACCATGGGCCAGCCACATTTCTCTCAGGACTCTCTCAGCCCCACCAGCCTCACAAGGTGCCTGTTGTACAGAGGGGAAGGGGAAGGCAATTGTAAGCCACTTTGAGACACATGAGGCCTGCTGGGTGACCTTGGGCCAGTCACCGTTCTCTCAGAACTCCGTGAGTTCATTTTTTTCCTATTGCGTTTACACTGAAGCCTGTCTTGTCCTAGATTCTTTAAGGTAGAGAAAAATGGGATATAAAACCCTTTTCTTCTTCTGGACTGTGTTTTCAAAGAGATACCTACCAGTTCAGATATGTGTTCATAACTACACAAAGTTATGTTTTCAGGTGCAAACATGCATTTTGTTCCCATTCCACACATGAAAAGGAGATTTTAAAAAAAAACACTAACTGGCACGGTGCCAACACATAAATCATTTTTGTCCCATATACTTCCCAGCAAGGTAAGATATTGCTGTCACTCAGCAAGGCCAAGAAACTGTAATCATGGACATTTGTCTAACGTTTTGTTAGGTTTCTCTATTGTGCTGGCATGTCTGGGACTAATTAAATCATGGTCTGCTCTGCAGACCTATCTAGGACTTGGCTTTGAGTTAAGTTTTTTAATGGGGGGGGAGGATAAAGGACTTAATTTTGATCTCGTGCTCAAACCAATTCACCCCACACTTAGAATCCATCTTCGTCGCCAACATTGAGTTGAGGAACATGGAAAATCCAAATCCTAATCAAGCATAGAATGCATATGACTTCTTTTCCCTCACCATGAAGTGACCACCTGGGAAAGAGAAGGGTGTCTTCCAATGTTACAGCGTATAGTATAGTGGACATGAGTTCAACAAAGGGATCTGGGACCACCCAATGCTATAGCACTATGGTTTTCAAGCTGTGTTCTGGAGAACGCTAGAGTTCCTCGGAAGTTTCTCAATGGCTCCTAAAGACGAAGATCAGTAATCGTTTAATGCTGCCCTGAAGGACACCTTGTGAACTTCTCTGATCACTTGTCTCTGACAAACACTTGTCAGGGATGCTCTAGGCTGATCCTGAACTTGAAATGGGATCTCATCCCTAATCCAAGCAGATGTATACATGAATATGAACAGATCTCCCATCACATGACTCTCAGGTGTACATCAGAATGTGTGTTAGATTGAGGTCAGCTGTTTTCCTCATTCAGGTAATGTTATGTTTGTGTACTCAGCTTCCACCCGTGGATTTGTTTCTCTAGACCAAGTTGACCATGGCTGGGACAAGGTCTTGTTTGCAAAGGACTGCCCTGATATAAATGTTTCTGCTTTCCAGACATCACCATGGAAAGAGTTACGGTAGTTAGTCGATGTTCATAACTACCCTGTCAAAATTGCTACCGTTTATCTTGAGCTTCAGATTGCAACAATACGTCAATGTTTCCTGTGAGCGATAGCTGGATTTTGCAACAAATATCGAGAAATAAATATTAGCTAACTTGATATGCACGGCGCGTGTTATTTATTAGATACCACATACCGCACTGGCAAAGATTGTGAAGCAAAAGGGAGACATGAGAAGAATGCATTACCAACCAGTCAGAGATTGGTGTCAGGTGTTTGCTAAGAAATGGGTCTGACAGTTTGGTTTTCTCAGGTGCCTTCCACAGGTTCTGCAGGAGAGACAAGATGTAATTTTTTTTTAAATGAAAATTGGTACCACTCTGCCCTCTCTTCTTTAATTAAACTGCAATGGAATTAAGAGTGTGAATTTCAAAATGTAAAATTAAACATTGGGAGGAGGAACATTGCTGGGAAATCGGAAACTGTGGGAAGGGAAGGTTATATCCTGCGTTAGGTACAAACTGAGGGGCGACATTTAGTTGTTTGTTTCATTTATGTCGGAAGAGAAGAACTAGAATCAGGGCTATTTTTGGGCAGGAACGCACAGGAACGGAGTTCCGGCTGGCTCCCAAGTTGGCCACACCCAGCAGGAACTCATTAGCATAACAGGCCACACCCAACAGCAGGAACTCATTAGGATTGGCTACATTAGGGGTGTGTGGGCTAACATGCAAAGGAGTTCCTGCTACAAAAAAGCCCTGGGTTTTGACAACAAACAAGGTAAACAGAATAACAAGCAAAAGGTGGGTGTGGCTGGATGACCGGACTTCTGGTAAAATGGTGGTGTGGCCTAACATGCTAATGAGCTGTGCTGTCAAGGGTGTGGTCTAATATGCGAATGAGTTTCTGCTGTTGGGTGTTATGTTAATGAGTTCCTACTGGGCTTTTTCTACAAAAAGAGCCCTGACTAGAATAGATGCTGTCTCTTCGCCTCAGCCTCCAATAGGGGTTACAAGAGAGTCATAGAGAGGCAAAAACTGTGGGGCCTCCTTCCTGTTTACTCTTCTGCCTCTGGCCCTTTGAGGTGTAGACTGATACACACAGGGGGCTGCTTTCTTCCTTCTGTTCTCACCCCTCCCTCTCTTGCACACACTCAAAGAAGGAGCATGGTTGGTCCTCATCTTTGGCACCATGGATGCAGGACGTGCATCTCTTCATCTGCATCCGTCATAGTTACTTTAGTTAGATTCTATTCCTATCTCTCATCTAGCCTATCTAGAATGGAGTTCACAAAATGAAAAGGAGGAGGAGGAGATTGGATTTATACTCCACCCTTCACTACCCGAAGGAGTCTCAGAAAGGCTTACAAACTCCTTTCCCTTCCCCTCCCCACAGCAGATACCCTGTGAGGTAGGTGGGGCTGAGAGAGCTCTCTCAAAGAACTGCCCTTGACAGAATAGCTCTGAGAGAACTTGTGACTGACCCAAGGTCACACCAGCAGCTGCATGTGGAAGAGTGGGGAATCAAACCCGGTTCTCCCAGACTGGAGTCTGCATTCTTAACCACTACACCAAACTGGTTCTCTTCTAATGAAGAGATGTTCTTCATTAGTTTTGAAACTGACAAATGGCTTCGTGTAACTTTGCTTAGTACATACAGAAGAAAGAAGCGGCGGCTGCGTGTAGCCTTTTTAGTGCACTCTGCTCAATGAGACCGAGATTACTGGCTTACTGTACCAGTGAATCTAACAACTTATAGCCCACTTTTCTCCTCAAAGGGGACCCAAAGCAGCTCACAATATTCTCCCCTCCTCTGTTTTATCGTTACAATGACCCTGTGAGGTAAGTGAGGTGGCCCAAGGTCACCCAATGAGCTTCCAGGGCAGAGTGGGGATTTCAGCCTGGATCACCTGACACCCTGATGACTACACCATGCTGGTTCTCATATGGCACACTGCAGCAGCATATAATGTAATGAAGCTCTGGTGGCACCTTCTTCCTGGCCAAGGAGAGGGCAGCTTCTTTCCAAAAAGGCAGGGGGGATGGAGTGCGTAACCCAAATTCTGGCACTCCCTTTCACCTTCATTCCCCCTCCCACTCCCTTATTGCTTTTACTACCACATGGAAGGTCTACAGGTCTACTCTCCCTCCATCTCTCTCCAGTTTGGTGTAATGGTTAAGAGCACGGACTCTAATGTGGGAGAACCGGGTTTGATTCCCCACTCCTCCACTTGCAGCTGCTGGATGACCTTGGGCAAGCCATAGTTCTCTCAGAGCTGTTCTCCCAAGAGCG
>NW_015176099.1:14169-25574 GCF_001447785.1 Gekko japonicus | reverse complement strand
CTCCTCCTCCTCCTCCTCCTCTTCTTCTTCTTTCAAGTAAAGGTTATTGTATCAGCCAAGGTGACCAAGGAGGTTCTGATCCCAACACAGGTCAGAAGCTGAACTGAAAATCAGGCAGTGAATCCGTGTCATCGAGAAATTTCCAGAGTTGAGCGCCTACCACCTGCTGGAGCACATTGCCCAGAACAGGACAGTGACAGTGCCGTCCTGTGCAGAATTATACCCTTCTAAGTCCATTGAATTCAGATGGGAAGGGCGTCATCCCAGCTGGTTGTGGGAAATGTTGTCAATTTGAAGCTGACATGGTCAACCTGTAGGGCTTTCAAGGTAAGAGACAAACAGAGGGGGTTTGCCACTGCCTGTCTCCGCACAGCAAACATAGACTTCCTTGGTCTCCCCTCTGAGTACTAACCAGGGCCAACCTTGTTTAGCTTCCGAGATCTGATGAGATGGGGCTATCCTGGGTGACTAGTCTAGTGACTAGTGCTGTACTATTAGTGACTGGGCCACAGGGCTTTTTTTGTAGAAAAAGCCCAGCAGGAACTCATTAGCATAATAGGCCACACCCAACAGCAGGAACTCATTAGCATATTAGGCCCCACCCTGACAGCACATCTCATTAGCACATTAGGCCACACCCCCATGTTACCAGAAGTGTGGTCATCCAGCCACACCCACCTTTTGCTTCTTATTCTGTTTACCTTGTTTGTTCTCAAGACCCAGGGCCTTTTTTTGTAGCAGGAACTCCTTTGCATGTTAGGCCACACACCCCTAATGTAGCCAATCCTAATGAGTTCCTGCTGTTGGGTGTGGCCTATTATGCTAATGAGTTCCTGCTGGGCGTGGCCACCTCGGGAGCCAGCCGGAACTCCGTTCCTGTGCGTTCCTGCCCCAAAATAGCCCTGCTGGGCCATATCTAGAAAACAAGGATTGTGGAGTGACCTGAAGAGCATTCCCCCCCCCCCCAAGGGTCTCATCATGACCTTTGTGAGCTTCCCTTGAACATCTGTTTGGCCACTGCTGGAGACTGTATTCTGGACAAAGATTAATCTTTGGTCTGATCAAGTGAGGCAGTTCTTCATAGGCTCATAGGATGGCACAATTGGCACATACCTTGCAAGTCCCCGATGCTTGGATCATCTGTCCTCGCTGTGATGAAAACCCCATGTGGGTATAGCTTTAATTACAGCCCCTAGACTCTGTGCAGCTGATTGTGAACATGTTCAGATCTGTGATCCACTAAAGTTCTTAAGCGACTAAAACTCTTCTGGAAACATGACATTTAAGTGCTGCTTAGACGCAAGCTTATGGTTTTCGGTGGCAACAACAGTTGTGCTCTGACCCGGGTGCCCCAGACTAGCCCGATCTCACCAGAACTTGGAAACGAATCACGATACAATTGGTATTTGGATGGGAGGCCACCAAGGAAATTCAGGGTTGCTATGCAGAGGCAGGCAATGGTAAACCACCTCTGAATGTCTCTTGCTTTGCAAAGCCTATGGGGTTGCCACAAGTGCCTTAAGTACAGGGTCGCCAGCATGGTGTAGTGGCTAAAAGTGGCAGACTCTAATCTGGAGAACTGGGTTTAATTCCCCACTCATCCACATGAGGGCTGGTGGGTGACCTTGGGCCAGTCACAGTTCTCTTAGAACTCTCTCAGTGGGGAGAGGAGGGGAAGGCGATTATTAGCTGCTATGAGACCTATGAGGCTGCTGGGTGATCTTGAGCCGGTCATAGTTCTCTCAGAACTCTTCCAGCCCTACCTGCCTCATAAGGTGCCTATTGTGGGGAGAAGAAGAGAAGGTGATTATAAGCCACTTTGAGACATATGAGGCCTGCTGGGTGACCTTGAGCCAGACATAGTTCTCCCCAGGGGTCTTGTTGTAGAAAAAGAGCTGCCGGAGCTCATTAGCATAACTCATTAGCATAACTTATTTGCATATGCCACGCCCCTGACATCACCGGCAGTGACAGAAGGCCACACCCCCTGACATCACCGGAAGTGTGTCAGAAGGCCCGGCTACTTACCCTCCTGCTTCATCCTCATTCCCAAATGGAATGAGGATCGAAGCAGAGGGCGGGGTAAAGAAGGGGGCGGGGCTTCACCACGTGACCGCCCCGCCCCCTAGAGGTTCTCTTCCGGAGCTCCGTACCTGAGAGCTCCCCCCCGACTAGAGCCCTGGTTCTCCCAGGACTCTCTCAGCCCCACCTGCCTCTCAAGGAGAGGGAGAGGAAGGGAAGAGGAAGGGAAGGTGATTGTAAGCCACTTTGAGCAGGGGTCGTTTCGTAGAAAAAGAGCTAGGGGAACTCATTAGCATAACTCATTAGCATATGCCACACCCCCTGACATCAGGGGCCCGGCAGTGGACCTGCAAGGCCGGCGGGAGTGCGAGGAAGCCCTGCCAAGGCCCTCCCTGGCCCCAGGCAGGCAGGGGTGGGGAGAGGCAGGGAGGAAGCAACTTACCCTCCCTCTTCTCCTGCCTCCTCCTGGCTGAATGAGGACTGGAAGCAGGGTGGCCGGAAGCAGGGGGCAGGGCTTCGTCGTGTGCCCCGCCCCCTGCACCTCACCCGGGGGAACTGCAATCCCCCGCGATCCCCCCCGATCCCCCCCGAATCGACCTCTGACTTTGAGACACACAAGGCCTGCTGTGTGACCTTGAGCCAGACATAGTTCTCTCAGAACTCTCTCAGCCCCACCTGCCTCACAAGGTGATTGTTGTGGGGAGACGAAGGGAAGGCGATTGTAAGCCGCTTTGAGAACTCCTTAAAGTAGAGGAAAATGGGATATAAAAACTAACTCTTCTTTAGGGCTCCCAAATCTCGCCAAATCGTGGCGGGGGATCCGCATGTCTTTGCAGAATCTGTGCCGCGGGGACGGTGAGACGTGTTACACCACCATCGCCAGGACATGACGCTATGTGTTGCTCTGGCAACGGGGCTGTTTGGAGCCCCGTTGCCAGAGCGACATGTAGCGTCATGTCCTGGCGACGGCAGGTGCAACGCGTCTCACCGTCCCCGCGGCACGGATTCTGCAAAGACACACGATCCCCCGCCGCGACTTCGCAACCCTACTCTTCTTCTTTGCACCGACAATGTTTATCTCTGCTACGAGGGGATGTTGGCCAAGTACCAACCATTGTTCTTGTTTTAGTGTCAAGTTCCTTTTGCAGTTCAGTGAAAATACAGCGACTGATTTACACGGTGGCCTCCCTTGAAGAGAGCAACACATAAAACAACATTTAGTGAAAGAGTACATTTTCTTTTAAAGGAAACCGCTTCAACAATACTTTTATGGTCTCCTTTTTGGCTTCCTTTTTCAATCCGTGATTGACAGTTATCTGATTGGAGCTCAGTGGCTTAATATCAAAGCCAACGGCTCATAAAATCAGAGGAAAATTAAACACTCTTAGCTTTGGGTAAACGCTCTGGGAAATTATCGCTATATATTAGAAGCTGATTACTATTCAACCCTCCCCCCCACCTTACACCTCCTTCAGATATGCTCTCCTGGGTATCTTTTTTATGAGCCTTTTGTTTTCTCCAGTGTCGGATGGAAACAATTTGAAAGTTAAAGAGAGAAGCATTTACCCAGCTTAAGTTATTCAGGGAATTGACACCTCCATGGGTTTCAAAGTGCCTTCTCCAGCACAAAGCACATCCGTACAAAATAATGCAGGGGCCTTCCACGCTTGCTGAGAAAAGTGCTGGGCTGTCAGAGGAGCAGATTCACAACGGTGCTCCTGTAAGTGTTCTCACTGCAAGGGGACCACAATTTCTCAGTACCAAACTTTATGGCTGACATCAGGCATGATTTGCGGCTCCTAAGACCAAAAAACGTTATATGCATTTTGTTCTCCATGGATGGTTTTTTCCACTAGTATTAGACACAGCCTAATAGCTCAGCCTAGGCTGGTCTTGTCAGAGCTCAGAAGCTAAGGAGGGTTGGTCATGTTCAGTATTTGGATGGGAGATCACCAAGGAAGATGAGTGTCGCTATGCGGAAGAAGGCAATGGCAAAACCATCTTTGCTCATCTCTTGCCTTGGAAACTCCATGGTCCCGAGGTCACCATGAGTGGGTTGCAACTTGGCGGCACAGCAGTATGAATTATTGGATATTACCTACCATGCAGTGTAATGCATCCCAAGCAGGCCTGTGTGAAATTCCAATGAGACGTTTTATTTATTTTAAAATATTACACCACGTACTTCTGTAAAGCTCAAGTGGGTTTACAATCCCTTTAAAAACAGGTTCGTTAAAACCACCATAACATTACACTCGTATACTAACAAATACAGTTAGGGATGTCTGACACTCGCTAGTTCACCTCGCATTCTGTTTGCCAGTCGTGAGCAGAGGGTTAGCCGCTCAGCTATTTGCAAACAGCTCAAGAACGTGGGCAGATCCTGAGAGGGAGGGCAGGAAGGGTTGCATCAGTGCTTAGTTCTCGTGGCCCTTTCTTACACGCCCAGGGAAATGCTGATCACTTCTTTGGGAATGAAAAGGTGGGAACTCTCCCAAGTCCTTTTGCCTGCTAGATTTGATACCATTGAGTTATGAATGTGCTAAGAGGCCTTGGACTCCACTTAATACAAAATAGCGTTTTGATTGTGCATAGTCATTGTACCTATCTTGACTCACTATACCCTTTGACAAAGGATTGTCTTCGAAACAGTCTTAATATTACATATGATACCATCGGGTATGCTGGACAGTATTTTCTGTATGGACTGTTATTGCCCTGAGGAGGGCTTGGGCTTGTGGACTATTTTGGATTGTATTACTTTAAGAATCATCATTCTGTGGTTTGTGTGACTCTATGATGTGCATTATATTCTTTTGATGTGTTGTGTGTGTTTACAGATTCAATATATTTAACATATTCCTATGAGTATTATTTAGGGCTGCCAAGTGGGGGCGGGGGGCGGGTAAACCCCCACTTTGGAGGCCCGATTTCCGCCGCCACAGAATTGGGCCCCGGGGGGAACTCCACCCCCCGAAGTGCAGCGTGGCTGCGTCACCAGAGGTGACGCAACCACATCAATCACGTTGGGGGCGTGGCCCCGATCGTCAGAGGGAAAACTCTATGGTTTTCCCACCGACGACCGGGGCCACGCCCTCAACGTGATCAACGTCATGCGTCACTTCCAGTGATGTGCTGGTGGCGCGCGCACACTCGAGGAGGGACGGCTCCCGGAGCGCGGCGAGGCTCCCCCGCCGGTGAGTAAAATTCACTTGGCAACCCTAGTATTATTACTTGTCTTAAAAACTTTTCAGGAGAGTTCCCACCTTTTCATTTCTAGATCACCACTTTGTGGTCAGGAAGCAATTTTTCTCCAGGCCAGTTTGACCGGGGATCCTGGAGGTTTTTTGTCATTGTCTAGGCATGGAATAGGGGTCACTCGTGGTGTTGGGGAGGAGGTATTTGTGAATTTCCTGCATTGAGCATGGGGTTGGACTAGATGACCCTGGAGGTCCTTTCCAACTCTATGATTCTAAGATGGCTACAAAGCAAATAAATTTATTTATTTATTTATGCCTGTAATGATTCCTTGTTTTATGAGAGTGTGTGTGCCTTTAAATGCTTGGTTGGAGTGCATGGTTAGTAGACTAGAGTGATTGAGAGAGACAGATGTGCTGTGATTGGTGGATGACAGAGTGTGGGAGGGGTTTTTGAAGTGAATCTGTGGGTGTGTGGGTGTCAGTTATGAGAGACAGTTAGAAATCAGTTGAAGTTGTTCAGTTAGAGAGTTAAGTCAGTGAGTGTTCAGTTTGTTCTGAGTGAGTTCTTAAAGAGTGCAGCATATATATCCTTAGCCTGTGTGGCTGACTATAGGAAAGAGTTGACTCCTGTTAAAGTTGGAACTGAAAGTCAAAACAAGCAAAAAGTAAAGGAAAAAAGACAGTGTGTGTGATACATTTGATAGATATATTTTCAAGTCCCTTTATCCAAAATAGTTACCAAATAACCAACCTCATATTTTGTTCTTACTTCAATAAATCATCTTTTGTTCAACTTTACCCTCGAATTTAGTTCTACATTTCCTCAGGACCACATAGATCCCTGAAAAGCCCCGACTCTAGGTCACCTTACCAGCAAAAGAAACAGAGAGAAGGTTTGGAAATCCTTAAATTTCTGGTGGCAGCAGAAACTATCCCGTTTACAAAAGCAAAGAGCGCATTTAAAGGGAAAACCAGCCCTCACTAAAGAGAGGACGCCTCAATGCCCCTCTTTTCCAGAGTTCCAGAAGACAGAGTCACCAGTCAGCAAAAAGCTCAGTGAAAAACACTACCTTAGAAGCCATTCTAAAGTTTGTCAAACAAGGGCCCCGTTCACACGGAGCATTTGCCGCGCTGAAGATACGGACAATAGGCGGATTTTCCGGGCGCGATCACACCACAACATCTGGGAAGTGTAGTGGCTAACCCGTGGCTTCGTGCCGAAGATACGGAGTAAAAAAATAGTACTTACGATGTACTAGTTTCCGAAAAACGCGGGGCAAGGTCGGGCGTCTGATCGCATCCCATCCTAGTCCCGTCACAAACTGGTTAGTTTTTTTTTTTAAGTCTTCACAGGATGTGCACAAACAATCATGCACATACTCACCTTTTGGTGAGGAAAAAATATTCCCATTTGCCATGGTGTGATCGCTGGTGTGATCGCGCCGTGCTGCTTCTTTGCCGCGCTGCAGGATAGCCTCACGCCCTAATCACAGGACCTCGACGGGACATGTGATCGGGTGGCCGCGCATTATTTTGCTCCGGGGCAAACAGCCACGCTCCCCCCCCCGCATTTTCCGGCCCGTGTGACCGGGGCCAAGGTGTGCTATGTGGGCAAGCCATGCCAAAAAAGTAGCCACAACTATGGAGAAAGTCTGCAAGCATAAGAACATAACAAGAGCCCTGCTGGATCAGACCAGTGGTTCATCCAGTCCAGCATCCTTTCTGACACCGTGGCCAAGCAGTTCCTCTGAAGGGCCAACAACAGGGCACAGAGGCCAACGCCTTCATAAGATCATAAGAAGAGCCCTGCTGGATCAGACCAGTGGTTCATCCAGTCCAGCATCCTGTCACACAATGGCCAACCAGTTCCTCTGGAAAAGTTGGCCGGCCAGCAGAGGAAACCCCACGCCAAACAGCCCCCTTCCCCTCCCGCATCAATGTCACCCAGAGGTGATGTCATCATGCCATGCACGCTGAGGCATCTAGAATTTTGGCTGAAACTACATTTCCAGCCAAAATGACAGAGTGTCGATGTGCCTGGCACGATGACATCACTTCTGGGTGACATCATTGCAGCATGCATGCTTTGCTTTGCGTGCATGCAAGAAGACTCCAGGATGTACCTGGGAACCCCCTGCTAAAAGCCAGGTAAGACCTGGCAACCCAAGTTCCCATGGAGGAAAGGCTGCTCCGGAGGGTGGACCCTATGGCATTACACCCTGCTGACGTCCCTCCCCGACCCTGTCCTCCCCAGGCTCCACCCCCAAAATCTCCAGGTATTGTCCCACACAGGTGGCTGGCAATCCTAGGTCTGGGCACATCTTTACCTTCTTCAATCTGTGATCGCAGAAGAACTATTCTCTTAAAAATCCACATGCGCACACTGCCTAAAATGTCTGTGCAGTCAGAGCGCATGTCCAGTAGTGGGAAACATGTTTATACGGAGCGGAGAATGGGGTCTGTAATAACCCATGCTGACACTGAATTCCACCCCTCCTCCCCTAATGCAAGCTTCCTCTTTTACGGCTGACTGCGGTAGGTCCCGCTCTATTTGTTAGTTACCAGACCAGAGTGAATTTGATTATGCCCTGGGGCTTCGTACTAATTAGCGCTAGGTACATAAACCCTCCGAGACACGTCACCGTTTCCATTTAATAATGTAGGATCAGGAGAAAAATAATCATAAAACCCTATCAATCTCAGGAGCTACTTTTGATTTATTTCCTGAATATTTCATGGTTCGGGCTGCCGAAACGATGATCAATTTGAGCAGCGTCGGAATGGTTTGATTCAGGTCTGGATATAATTAATAATGTATTTTTTCCTACCCATGAATATAATTAAGGCATTTGATTATGCCAGCGTGAACCTCAGGAAAGCTACAGTGAAAGGCTAGAGTCATAGGGCCAGTTTAATTCAACAGAATCAGGGTAAATTCAGGTGGGTGGCCATGTCGGTCCGAACCGACAGAACAAAGTTTGAGTCCAGGGGGCACCTTTAAGACCAACAAAGTTTAATTCTGGGTATAAGCTTTCATGTGCATGCACATAAAAGCTTTTACCCAGAATTAAACTATGTTGGGCTTAAAGGTGCCCCCTGGACTCAAACTTTGTTTTAGAATTAGAGTAAGGCTGTGCAGGTTAGGGGACGATAGATCCAGTTGGTCAGCCATGTTGGTCTGAAGCCGTACAATGAATTTAGAGTCCAATGGGACCTTTTAAGACCAACAAAGGTTTATTCAAGGTATGAGCTTTCATGTGCATGCGCACTTTATCAGCAGGGCATTTGATAAAGTGTGCATGCACATGAAAGTTAACATAAGAACATAAGAGACGCCAATGTTGGATCAGGCCAAAGGCCCATCTAGTCCAACACTCTGTCACACAGTGGCCAAAAATACCAGGTGCCATCAGGAGGTCCACCAGTGGGGCCAGGACACTAGGCGCCCTCCCACTGTTGGCCCCCCCAAGCACCATACCTTGAATAAATCTTTGTAGGTCTTAAAAGGTGCCATTGGACTCGAAACTTGCTCAGGGGAAGATCCCCTGCTTTCCGTGCACAGGTTCCCAGGTTCAGTCCCTGCATCTCCTGTTAAAGAACCAGCCAACAGGTGATGTGAAAGACGTCTGCCTAAGACCCTGGAGAGCCACTACCATTCTGAGTAGACGGCATTGACTTTGATGGGCCAGTGATGTAACGCAGTAGAAGACAACTTCAGCTGAGCTCTCAGGCTGTGTGCCCATTTCGGACTCTAGAGGCCTGTGTGAGAGGGAAAGGGACAAGAAGGGAAGGGGTTGTATAAAATCGGGTGGCTCATTTTTAAGGTCACCAACCTCCAGGTGGGCGCAGGAGATCTCCAGAATCACAACCCACCTCCAGACTACAGTTCCCCTGGAGAAAATGGCGGCTTTGGAAGGCAGTGCCACCCAGTGTGCATCTTAAACATGGGAGGGAAGATTTGTGTCCTAGTGGCAAATGTGACTGTAGGTGAGAGCGCCTCATTCTGAGGAGTTGGTTGCCAACATCCAGGTGGGGACTGGAGATCCCCCGCTTTGACAAACTTACCTCCGGACTGCAGAGATCAGTCCCCCTGGAGATAATAGTGCCTTTTCTCCCTTTCTCACAATACAAGAACTCGTGGGCACTCCATGAAATTGCTGAGCGGTCGGGTTAGAACGGATAAAAGGAAGTACTTCTTCACCCAAAGAGTGATTAACACTTGGAATTCACTGCCACAGGAAGTGGTGGCAGCTACAAGCATGGACGGCTTCAAAAGGGAATTAGATAAGCATATGGAGCAGAGGTCCATCAGTGGCTATTAGCCACAAGGTATAGATAGGGACTCTGGGGCAAGTGATGCTCTGTCATCTTGGTGCTTGGGGGTGTCAACAGTGGGATGGCTTCTAATGTCCTGGCCCCACTGGTGGACATCCTGATGGCACTGGTATTTCTGGCCACTGTGGGATAACAGAGTGTTGGACTGGATGGGCCTTTGGCCTGATCCAACATTGGCATCTCTTATGTTCTTATGTTCTTATGCCTTTGGAGGGTGGATTCTAAGGCATTGTAATTTGCTGAGCTCCCTGCCCTTCCCAGGCACCATCCCCAAATTTCCAGGAATTTCCTGATCTAGAGCTGGCAACCCTACCCATTTTGCATATCGTTTGCTCATTCACGATTGTGTTGCCTCCTCATTGCTTTGTTTCTGCGGCTTGCCGTGACACTCACAAAAAGCCGGGAAAGAATCAAAGGAGGCATCTCTCTACCTGTCCATGAAAGGACTTGATCAGGCTTTCTTCTCAGTCAACAGCAAAGCAGGTGGGGGTGTTGCGGGAGATGTGTTTGTTTAGGAAATTTATAGGTCATCTCTCCAGAGACCTCCTCGAGGAAGTGAACAGAGGAGAAACCAACAAGAGAAAAGCATAAAGCATAAATAATCAATACGAGCTGGGCCATAAAATTCTTCACAAAAGGGTGTAAAACAGCATGAGCCACATAAAAAAGCAACAAGTCATTCCAGAAGTTATAAAAACAGTTGTAATAAAACAGCACTAATCCTAAAACACAGTGCTAAGAGCACTCCAGCGTGGATGGATGCCAGCTCAATAAAGGACAAGGTTAAAAAACACCCCAACCCTCAGTTTAAAGTTGGGTAAAGAGAAATTTTGTGGTCTGGTGCCTAGATGGCAGGTGATTTGCCAGGTCAGTCACAACAAGGGAAGGGGCCACCACTGAGAAAGCCCTGTTGATGTGACAACTTGTGTGCCATCTGTAGGGTTGCCAGGTCTTACCTGGTTGCTGGCGGGTGTGTGTGTGTGTCTTGCCTTGCTCTGGGAGTCTTCTGGCACAGAGGTGATGTCATCACACCAAGCACATCAGGCACTCTAGCATTTGGGCAAAAAACCTCCTCTATGGTCGCCATAGTCACCATAGAGTTTTTGCCCAAATGCTAGAGCGTCCCCTGCGCAACGTGCCTGGAGCAATGGGGTGGCGTCATCATGCCAGGCATGTCAGGCGGGACAGGGCTCTTTGGGGGTGGGGCTCCCCCACTGGCCAGCTGGCCAGCAGCAGACGGAGGCCTCTGAAATTAAGGGAACCCCTGCCCCCATCGGGGGGATGGCAAACCTAGCCCTCTGTAAGTATTTATTTCATTGACACCCCATCTTTCTGCCCATTGGGGACCCAAAGCACATTACTCTCGTCTCCTTCATTTTATCCTCCTAATAATTCTGTAAGGTAGGTTAGGCTGACCATGTGCAATGCTCCCTCTAAGCTGGGGAGTCTTGTGAGCAAAAATTCTACTTTGTGAGCTACTGGCCTTAAAGTTGTGAGCGAGCGATTTGGCTGCTGCATAAATTAGTTTGCTCTGGAGCCCTCCTTCCTGAGCGGAGACAAAAATGTGTGAGCCAGAGGCTAAAAATACTGTGAGCTAGCTCACACTAACTCAGCTTACAGGGAATACTGACTGTGTGTGATGGCTCACTTTACCATTCAGACAAAACGCAATGGTTTAACCATAGACATCTTGGTCTAGGGCAATGCTCCCTCTAAGCTGTGGAGTCTTGTGAGCCAAAATTCTACTTTGTGAGCTACTGGCCTTAAAGTTGTGAGCGAGTGATTTGGCTCCTGCATAAATTAGTTTTCTCTGGAGCCCTCCTTCCTGAGCTAAGACAAAAAAACTGT
>NW_015176099.1:8653-14112 GCF_001447785.1 Gekko japonicus | reverse complement strand
CTGGTAATAAAATGACATCCCTGCCAGTCGTCCAGGAAGTGACATCAGTGTGGCCCCAATGGGCAGTGATGCCTGCATCCCCCACCCCCACTTTTCTCCCACTGTGCAGCTGAGTGGTGGCAGTAAGGGGCAGTGGAGAATTTGGGGAGGTTGTCTGCTGAAGCAGGAGGCCAGGCAATCCTGGTGGGGGAAGAGATACAGGGGGAAATCAGATGCCCCCTGAAAGTCCTTGCAGGTCCCCCACTTGTAAATAAATATAAGTTAAACGATACAGGGGACAAGATGGACCCCTTCGGGACCTAGGGTTGCCAACTCTGGGGTGGGAAATTCCTGGAGATTTAGGAATGGAGCATGGAGAGGGTGGGGTTTGGGGAGGGAAAGTTTTGTGGCGGCCCTTCGCAAGGCAGCAAGGCCATGCAACTTCGCAAACGTGGAAGAGGCACTCCGGGATCGTCTCGTGTGCAGCCTCTGAGATGAGAGACTAACGCCATAGAGCCCGCCACCCTCCAAAGCAGGCATTTTATCCAGGGGAACTGATCTCTGTCGCCTGGAGATGAGCTGTAATCCCAGGACATCTCCAGGCCCCACCTGGAGGTTGGCAACCCCAGCATAGCTTAAATGCCATGGTGCTGAGCAGCAGACCCACAGCACCACTTTCTGAAATGCAGCAAGATTGTCAGTCCTAGCCATGACTCTCTTTATTGACTTTGTTGTTGTTGTTCAGTCGCACAGTCGAGTCCGACTCTTCGCGACCCCACGGACCAGATTACGCCAGGCCTTCTGGTCTTCCGCCGTCCTCTGAAGTTTGCTCAATTTCATGTTCGTTGCATCGATGACACTGTCTAACCATCTCATCCTTTGCCGTCCCCGTCTTCTTTGACCTTCAATCTTTCCCAGCATCAGAGTCTTCTTCATGGAGTGCTCCCTTCTCATTGGGTGGCCAAAGTATTTGAGCTTCAGTTTCATTATCTGGCCTTCCAGGGAACAGTCAGGGTTTTTTATTGACTAGAACAAAGGAAAGTAGGAGGAAGATTGTTTCTCTCTGAAAATCAGACAGTATTTTGCCTGCCCAGTTTGGTTTGTATCTCTGGATTAGCGAGGGTGAAGACTAAGGTTGGGAAATACCTGGAGATTTTGGGCAGGGTGGGATTGGGGGAGGGGAGGGACCCCATCCGGATATAATGCCACAGAGTCCATCCTCGAAAGCAGCCATATTCTCCAGGGAACTGATCTTGCTCGTCCAGAGATCAGTTGTAGTAGCAGAAGATGTCCAGGTCATATTAGTTTATAATCAGATCATTGCTTACAACAGAAACCAACAGTCTTGGGGAGGGGACTTCTTGAAACTCAAAGTGTGAAACTGACCAGCAGTACAATTTGCTGGAAAAATTGGCAAAATAGTTAAATATTCAGAGATTGCAATGGATCTTTGCTTCACTGGAGAGGAGGCATTTTCTTCTATGTAAAAATCTTTATTTCTAAGGGAAGGGTTCACAGGATATCTACAGAAACACAAAGACACCTAAGGCCACATCTTTACACTTTTACCACACAATCTACAACAATGGGGATTCTTCTTCTTCTTCTTTACCCCTAGAAGGAAATAATCTGAATATATTAACCAATGATTGTGAGTAAACAGACTTTAATTTCACGGGCTTTGTTTCCATTGGCTCTGTGCCAGGTCTCCTTCCAGGTCAGTCTAAACAATAAGCCACAAGGTAAGCACATTAACCCTATAATGACTGGATTTTAGACCTTGCAACACACATATTTCCAACACAGTTCTCTTAGACCAGATCCCCGCGTTTCCTATAGCCAAGGCCTGCTTTTTGAATGAGAATTGGAGGCACCCTTTACTCTTCTCCCTGAAAAGTTTTAGAGTGTGTTAACGACTAAAAATTAATTGCCCTCAGCGGAACCCCCTTCTTGTGTTTCTGTATGAGTCACTGATCTGTGCATTCCCCCTTCCAATCCGTTTCCTCTGACAGGTTTAAATTAAATATGACTTAAAATCTGTCTTTGTCTGAAGACTGCAGAAGAGTCGCTGGGGAAAGGAGGGCGATCCCTGCCCTCCGGTGTTCCTTTGCTGATTTAAATAAGCTCTCTGACATCCCAGTTAGATCAGTGGGGTGGGAAAAGATTGGGGATCATTATCTAGTTTATTTCTGAGGTCAGGTAGCTCTGCTGTCCCTGTCTGTGTGGGATCATCCAATCGCTCATGATGCAGAGATACAGCAGAATGATTTTCTGCCAGCAACATTTGATTATTAGATGGAGACTGAACCAGAGCAGGGTCTCACGCAGAGATGCAACGGGCAGGTTTTAGAGAGTGGGTACTTCTGCTGCACTGCTGCATCAGGTTGCATTGAACAATTCTGCTCAGGCTGAACAGAATTCACTGCCCCAGCAAAGGCTGACTGGAAGGCGGCAGAGCCAGAGCAGCTAATCCTCTAGAGACCCAATGGTAAACCTCTTCTGCATAGGGAAACTTTGGGCTTCCAGTGACATTCATTCTCACAACATGTGCTTCCACACAGCATTGGGGAGTGGCTGATTTGAACAGTTCCAGGCAGCCATCTTGATACCTGACTGCATAGATACAAGATGCTCCCTGAATCAGGTCATTAGTTTGTACAGTCAGTACTATCTACTCTGACACTTCCCTGACAGCCAGTTCTATGTAAAAATCTTTATTTCTAGACTCTAATCCAGAGAACCAGGTTTGATTCCCCACTCCTCCACTTGCACCTGGCTGGATGACCTTGGGCAAGCCATAACTCTGGCACAGCTGTTCTTGAAAAAGAGCACTTTCTGTCAAGAGTTCTCTCAGCCCCACCTATCTCACAGGGTGTCTGTCGTGGGGAGAGGAAGGGAAGGTGATTGTAAGCTGCTTGGAGACTCCTAAGTCCTAGGGTCCTAAGGAGAGCCAGTTTGGTGTAGTGGTTAAGTGCGCGGACTCTAATCTGGGAGAACCGGGTTTGATTCCCCACTCCTCCACTTGCACCTGGCTGGATGACCTTGGGCAAGCCATAACTCTGGCACAGCTGTTCTTGAAAAAGAGCACTTTCTGTCAAGAGTTCTCTCAGCCCCACCTACCTCACAGGGTGTCTGTTGTGGGGAGGGGAAGGGAAAGGAGTTTGTAAGCCGCTCTGAGACACCTTCGGGTAGTGAAGGGTGGGGTATAAATCCAATCTCTTCTTCTTCTTCTTCTTCTTCCTCCTCCTCCTCCTTAGGGCATAATAACCAACTCTTCTTTTTCTACTACTCTGACACCAGAGTCTCCAGTTGAGGTCTTTCACTTCACCTACTCCCTGCTCCTTTTAACAGCAGGGATCGAACTTGGTACCGTCTGTGCGCAAAGCAGAGGTTCTACCACCAAGCCACAGCTCTGGCACGAACGGGTGGTTTCCTTTCTATTAATAATGTGCTATTTATAATCTTTTCTAGGATTACCTTTGGGGTTTCATTCGGGGGGGGGACATGCTTTTATTTGAAGAACCATGTCAAAAGAGAATGGAGACAGGTTTTTTTTCTTTTGCAGCTGATTTCCCGCCCACTTTTATAGCTCTCCTGCTCAGTTTAACACCGTTAATGCATGTGATTATTTTTTTCAAATTGATTTGCGAAGTGTTTTTCTTTTTAAACCCTCACCGCCGTTGCTCGATGGGAAAAGCCCTCTCGGGCGTGAGATCCAGTCCGCCTCTTTCTCCACCCCGGCTCTCTGCCCTTTCCTGCCTTCATGTGGCTCCCGTGTAGAACAGTAAAACCAAGGAGACATAAATATATCTGACAAAGTCATCAGGGATTAGAAAACAGAATCTGCCAATAAATATGGTAATTAGGTAATTTGAAACTTAAAGCACAGGGTTATTTGAAAATGCAATTTCAGGACTGAGGGGCCAAGGCTGAAATTTCCCCCATTAAGGAGAATTATGATAGAACTGAAACTTTTTTTTAATGACATTTAAACATTTTTTATTGAGAAGTTAATAACTTTCTGTCTGTGCTCGGGAAAGAGGCAGTGATGAAGCTGAAGCTGTGTGGGGTGGGGGGAATAGCGGGGTGATTGTGATGGCTTGATTTGCTGTTCCGTAGCCCTCCCCGGCTCTTGCATCAGCAGCGGCTATGAAGAAATGACCGCATTCCCGCCCTCACGACGGCCGCAGATATGCAGCGAAGTATCGGCCGTCTTGGTAAAGAAACAAAATTTTTAAAAACCCCAACCCCAATCCAGTGCCAAGAAAAACTGCAGACCAGCAACCTCTGTGCATTATGCAAATCAACCACGCATGGATAATTGCTCTTGTTTTGCATAATTTATTATTCAGTATTAAGCCATTTGCATGATTTATTTTCACACTGCTAATCCCCCACAGTTGACTACAAAAGGTGCTGTGACTGGGGATTGGGAGTACACTCCTCCATCAAGTAGTAAATGGGGGGGGGGTCCAGGTTGTGACTATTTTTAGCCCTCTGCCGAAAGCAATTTGGGGGCAATTTTTCACCAAGGGTTGCAAACAAGCATCCAACGTTTTGAAGCCTGACTCCCCAGTGCCCGTTCAGAGGGAGAGTAATGCTCCCTGCCCTCACTCTGAGTTGGCTTTGTGGCCTCATCAGTTGTGTCTCTGTTGTTCTGAGTATGACACGTTCAGGTGGGACCTGGAGATCTCCCGCTTTTACAGCTGATCTCCAGATTACAATTCCCTTGGAGAACATGGTGGCTTTCGAGGGTGGACTCTATGGCATTGTACCCTGCTGAGGTCCCTCCCCTCCCCAAGTAGGGCTCATCTCTTTTGGCCATAGACAACTGTAACTTCCATTGATAATGGGGATGGTACATTTCTGGTGATAACCTTGGCCAAATGTTCCAGTTCCCTTCACTCATCAGGTTTTTGAAGCTAGGGGCATATTTTGAGGCTCCTAGCTTTACTTCCAGATGAGTTATGTTTGCCAGAGACAGCCAAGGCTTCCAGTGCAAAAAGCAGGGTGTGAGAGCCAGTTAGGTGTAGTGGTTAAGTGTGCGGACTCTAATCTGGGAGAACCGGGTTTGATTCCCGACTCCTCCACTTGCACCTGTTGATGTGACCTTGGGTCAGTTACAAGCTCTGGCACAGCTGTTCTTGAAAAAGGGCAGTTTCTGTCAAGAGCTCTCTCAGCCCCGCCTACCTCACAGGGTGTCTGTTGTGGGGAGGGGAAGGGAAAGGAGTTTGTAAGCCGCTCTGAGACTCCAAGTGAAGGGCGGGGTATAAATCCAATCTCTTCTTGGGTCAGTTACAAGCTCTGGCACAGCTGTTCTTGAAAAAGGGCAGTTTCTGTCAAGAGCTCTCTCAGCCCCGCCTACCTCACAGGGTGTCTGTTGTGGGGAGGGGAAGGGAAAGGAGTTTGTAAGCCGCTCTGAGACTCCAAGTGAAGGGCGGGGTATAAATCCAATCTCTTCTCTTCTTCTTCTTCTTCTT
>NW_015176099.1:0-4222 GCF_001447785.1 Gekko japonicus | reverse complement strand
TCCCTTCCAAATCTTCTCTCTTCTCCCCACATCAATAATTAAACTTATAAGGTAACATTTCTTTAAACTATTATTCTTACACATTTGAACTAACTCTAAATATCCTTCTATCTCTAATAGTTATCAAAGCAAAATAGATTATTCTTCACATCCCAATATTTCTCCAGATATTCTTTAAGATCTATCCAGTTTGCAAAAAATTCTTCCGCTTCCTGATTTTTGAGCTTTCTTGTCATTTTGTCCATTTCAACCATAAAAAGCGACTTTTTTATCCACTCCCAGATCCCTGGCGTTTTTTCTTATTTCCGGCATTGAGCATAAGTCATTCTGGCTGTTGTGATCATGTACCACATTAGAGTCTGTTTTGCAATATTTACTTCTTCCATTTTAAGTCCCAAAAGTAACAATTCCGGCTCCTTCTTAAATTTACATTTCGTAATTTTCTCCATCTCATTATGGACCTCCGTCCAAAAATTTCTTGCTTTATCGCAAGTCCACCACATATGATAAAAAGAACCTTCTATTTTTCTACATTTCCAACATTTGTTTGACATGTTACTGCTTATATTTGCTATCTTTTTTGGTGTCATATACCATCTATACATCATTTTATAGCAATTTTCTTTTACATTATTACATGTTGAAATGTTCATTGCATTTTTCCACAAAAATTCCCAAGATGACATATATATTTCTTTATTCATATTACCTGCCCATTTTATCATCTGCTCCTTTACTGTTTCATCTTCTGTATACCATTTTAACAATATCTTATATATCTTATATATCATCTTTTTACCTTTTTCCAACCACACACTGTCAATTTCATTCTATTTCCCCCTAAACACAAACTCTTTTTTGTCTATTTTAAACAAATCATAAATCTGTCTAAAATGCAATCAACCATAATTAAAATCCAGTTCCTCCTTTTCTTTTATATCAAACGTCTTTCCAACAGGTTTCAAAATATCCCTATATTGTATCCAATCATCTCCTTTGTAGCTCGAGTACGGCTTAATTACCTCTGCTGGAACAATCCAAAGTGGTCTCTCCTCCGAAAAAAACCTTCTATACTTTGACCATGTGTCAAATAGCATTCTTCTGATGTAGTGATGTTTAAACATATTGTCCATTTTTGTTTTCCCATACCATAGGTATGCATGTCAACCAAATTTGCAGTCATGCCCTTCCAATGCCAGCAATTTCCTGTTGTCTAAGTTAATCCATTGTTCCAGCCATGTTAAACATACCGCATCATGATACAGTCTAAGATTTGGTAATTGAAACCCACCTCTTTCTTTTGTGTCACATAAAATTTTCATCTTGATCCTTGGTTTTTTCCCTGCCCATACAGGATGTTTTGATTCCCTTCATGTTTGACACTGAAACTCCCATGAGCATCCTGAGGACGGCGGCCCATTTTAACACTCCTTGCTTCAGGTTCTGAAGAGTTATGCATGTTATACACAGATGGACAAATGGAGCCTTTTATTATTATTACAGAATTTATTATTAGAATTTAAGTATTATTTAAGTATTATTAGAATTTAAGTAGCACCTTAAATATTAACAAAATTTGAGGCAGGGTATAAGCTTTCATGAGTCACTGCTTACTTTCTACAATACAGCTAGAATGTGAGTCCATCTGTTCTATATATTGGAAATCTGAGTGATTTCAGATGCTGAATGATATTAGCAGGCCAATGACAGTAGAAGGTGAATGATAATAGCAGGCCTGATTGGATTAGGTGTGATATCCAGAGTGGTAGTAGGCATGGAGAAATCCACATTCATAATGAGATAGGAAACCTAGGTCTTTATTAAGTCCAGGTGGATGCATTGTCTTGAGCTTCATTATCACTTGCAATTCAGCAGTGTCTCTTTCTAATCTCCCTTGGAAATTCCTTTGTAAGAGAACTGATACTCTTAGGTCAGCAACTGAAAGTCCTGGAAGGTTAAAATGCTCCCCCACACTGGTTTTTGAATGTTATTTATTTATTTATTTATTTATTTATTTATTTATTTATTTATGCTTTCGGCTTGTATCCCGCTCAAACCTCAAGGGGTCTCTGAGCGGCTTACAGTTACTCTTTATCCCTATCTATGGCCACACATAGTCAGGGGTGGGGACTGCCCTACCGACACCCAGTGGAGGGACTTGCTGTTCTTTATCCGGTTCGGCTTATTGTCGGCTTGGCTTTTTTTCTTTTCTTTTCGGTTTGGCTCCTCTTCTTCTCCTTCCGATGGTATTCAACCAAATGTTGTGGTTTCTGATGTCAGACTTATGTCCGTTAATTCTTTGTCAAAGGTACTAGCCTGTTTGTCCAATGTAGAGGGCAGAAGGTTTTTGCTGGCATGTGATGGCATAAATCACATTAGAGGATGAGGAGGAACATGAACCTGAGATGGTATGGCTGATGTTGCTGGGCCAACTGATGGTGGTGTTGGATCTATATGAGAGCAAAGTTGGCATCTTGGTTTGTTGCAGGCCCTGGTACCAGAGTCCATGTTACTGTTAAGTAGTTTATCATTGTGGGTTAGAAGTAGGGGTGTGCAAAAAAACCCACCCTGATTTACCTGGAAGGAGTTTAAAGGGAGTGCAATCCATTTAAATGCCCTTTAACTTCGACTCTCCAGAGGTCCCAAAAGATCCAGAATATTTTCGATATTCTTGGGGGGTTGGCCATTTCAGATAGCTGAAAAATACCCACATCTATATACAGCTGAAAGAATAGCTAAAACATACCAATAAGGTATCTTTCAGATTTTTTTGGCTTGGTTATAGCTGAATGCTAACCCCTAGTGAAAAGTTGGTTTAGGTTAGCAGGCTGTCCATAAGCAAGGGCTTGGTTATAGCTGAATGCAAACCCCTAGTGAAAACTTAGTTTAGGTTAGCAGGCTGTCCATAATCAAGAAAAGGTCAGGGATGTGAGGGAAGTGTCACTATCCAGCATGGGTTGTAGGTCATTATTAATGTGCTGAACTCGCTTGAGTTGTGTGAGCTGTATGTGACCACCAGTGATCCAGCAGGGATCTTCTTATCTTCTTACATTCGCCCTTGCAATCCCTGAACCATTCCTAGAGACACTCCCATGGGAAGGACGGGTCATCACATAGACTGTCTTCTAGGTAAGTCTGTTTAGGATTAGAGATGCTATTTCAGGTCCTGCCTGCAAGCAAGAGAGCCTGACTTTTCTACAACACAATCATTTTCCAGGCTGGGAGACTGTAAGATATGCCTGCATTACTGAGCAATCCTGGATGGGAAATACAACATCTTCCAATACCAGGAAAAAACGTAAAGGTGCAGTGTTTACCTGTGAGTTGCCTTTTCTCTCCTTCATTTGCAGGGAAGGGAATTTGCTCCGATCATTCTCAATGAACCTTTCATGCTGGGGACCTATGCTGTCGCCTTGAAAGCTCCCCAGTGTCGCTAAAGCTCCACGGACCGATTAGTGTCAGATGCAGGATTGTAGCCAGGTCATGTTATGTCACACGCACACTGGGAACAATCTGTTGCTCCAGTTGATCTTTTAGCACTGTTTTAGTCTGGAAACTGTTCTTTTAAGCTGTCAATGTAGGGTTACCACTTCCCCCCGGCCACCAGTAGGGAATGGGGGGGTGGGGTTGCCAGATCCCGGCTGGGAGAGTCCTGGAGATTTTGGGGTGGAGCCTGGGGAGGACAGAGACCTCAGCGGGGTACAATGCCATATAAAGTCCACCAGGGCTTTTTTTGTAGATAAAGCCCAGCAGGAACTCATTAGCATAATAGGCCACACCCAACAGCAGATGCTCATTAGCATATTAGGCCACACCCTCGACAGCACAGCACATTAGCATATTAGGCCACACCCCCATGTTACCAGAAGTGTGGTCATCCAGCCACACCCACCTTTTGCTTCTTATTCTGTTTACCTTGTTTGTTGTCAAAACCCAGGGCTTTTTTTGTAGCAGGAACTCCTTTGCATGTTAGGCCACACACCCCTAATGTAGCCAATCCTAATGAGTTCCTGCTGTTGGGTGTGGCCTATTATGCTAATGAGTTCCTGCTGGGTGTGGCCAACTCAGGAGCCAGCCGGAACTCTGTTCCTGTGCGTTCCTGCCCCAAAATAGCCCTGGAGTCCACCCTCCAGAGCAGGGGTGTCGAACTCATTTGTTATGAAGGCCAGATCTGACATAAATCGTACTTTGTTGGGCCAGGCTGTAAATAGGGTTGCCAACC
>NW_015176098.1:99672-103413 GCF_001447785.1 Gekko japonicus | reverse complement strand
GCCACCTTGAGTTCCGCAAGGGAGAAAGGGCGGCTAATCGACGTTTGAAATAAATAAGTACATTTCCTCCAGGTGGAACTGTTCCCTGCCGTCTGGAGATGGGTTGTAATTCCAGGACACCAGGCCCTGTCTGGAGGTTGGCAACCCCAGCTACGTCATTGGCAGTGCTCTACGAATGAATTCCTGGGAAGGGGGCAGGGTCATCAGCAACGCTCCCTCTAAGCGGTGGAGTCTTGTGAGCAAAAATTCTACTTTGTGAGCTGCTGGCATGAAAGTTGTGAGCGAGCCATTTGGCTGCCGCATCAATTAGTTTGCCCTGGAGCCATCCTTCCTGAGCTAAGACAAAAACCTGTGAGCCGGAGGCTAAAACACTGTGAGCTAGCCCACGCTCACTCAGCTTAGAGGGAACACTGGTCATCAGCTACCTCTCGGTAGCAGGAAACCCAGACGGAGCTGTTTCGGAATGGATTTGGCAATGGTTTAGCTGCTGTCAGGAATGATTTATTGACTTCATTTTATACCCTACTTTTCACCCCCATGGGGAACCACAACAACTGACATCATTCTCCTCTCCTCTGTCATCTCCTCACAACAACCCTGAGAGGTAGGTCAGGCTGAAAGCTTCTGGCCCAGGGTCACCCAGGAAGCTTCCACGGCAGGGAGGGGATTCGAACAGGGGGCGTCTTAGCCAAGGGGCAACAGAGGCAGCTGCCCTGGACCCCGTTCTAGGGGGCTGACCCCCAACGGAAGGGAGAAAATAAGAAAAAGAGTAGGCTCCCAGCGCCACCATTCGCACCCCGTCCCAGTCAGGGCTCTCTCCGCCTTCACCCTCTGCAGGCAGCCCCACCCACCCAGTGCAGATGAAGTCTCGGGAAAGGGGAAATATCAGGAGAGACTTCCTAACTGTAAGGGTGGTTGAGCAGTGGAACAGTCTGCCTCGGGAGGTGGTGGATGCTCCTTCGCTGGACGTTTTCAAGCGGAGGCTGGACGACCATCTCTCGGGTATGTTGTAGGTATGTAGGGCTATCTTTCAGTATACTCCTGCAGAGTGCAGGGGGTTGGGCTTGATGACCTGCAAGGTTCCTTCCAACTCTAACATTCTATGATTCTATGACCTAACACGGCTGCCTCCAGGATCAAAGAGAAGATGGGGACTGTTTTGTGCACGCTCCGGGCTGCTGCAGCGATTTCCTGCATCGCAAACGCCACCTCCTCAGATGAGTGCAAGCGGCACGGTGCCGCGTGCGAGACGGGGCAGAGTTCTGGCACTGTCACACAACTGAATGTGTTGTCAACCAGAAAGAGTACAGCTGACAGCAAACAAAACTGAGGATGGCTAGTACCGAACCTTATACTAGCAAGAAACGGCCACCTCTATTTAGATTCTTGGAGAAAGAACCGGGGAGGTGGGGTGGGAAGCATGGGAGGGAGCTGCAACAATGAAAGAGCCCCCAAAGAACTGATAGAAGAGGACGAAGAGATTGGATTTATACCCTGCCCTTCATCACCCCAAGAAGTCTCAGAGCGGCTTACAATTTCCTCTCCTTTCCCCACAAGAGACACCCTGTGAGGCAGGTGGGGCTGAGAGAGCTCTTTCGAGGACTGCTCCTGAGAGAACAGCTCTGAGAGAACTTGTGATTGACCCAAGGTCACACCAGCAGCTGTACGTGGAAAAGTGGGGAATCAAACCCCATTCTCCCAGATTAGACTCCGTGCTCCTAACCACTACACCAAACTAGTTAAAAGGCAGGGCCATCCCTACCAGACTTCCAAACACACCCAACAAGCTGGGCGTAAATTTCCAGTGTTACCCAAATCAGCATACGCAGCAGGGCAGTAAGGTGCAGAGGCGTCTCCCTGCCCACACAGAGCATAAGAAGACATAAGGCTGCCTTCGACTGAATCAGACTCAGTCCATCAAAGTCAGTATTGTTCAATCAGACTGCCAGCCGCTCTCCAGGGTCTCAGGCTGAGCTCTTTCACATCACCCATCGCCTGGTCCTTTTAACTGGAGATGCCGGGGATCGAACGTGGGACCTTCCGCATGCCAAGCAGAGGCTCTACCCCTGAGCCACCGCCCCTCCCTAAACACAAACAAAGCTGCCTTATACCAATTAAGACCTTTGGTCCATCAAGGTCGGTGCTGTCTACTCAGACTGGCAGTGGCTCTCCAGGGTCTCAGGCAGAGGTCTTTCCCATCACATCCTGCCTGGTCCTTTTCAACTGGAGATGCCGGGGATTGAACCTGGTACCTTCTGTGTGCCAAGCAGAGGCTCTACCACTGAGCAACAGCCCCTCTTTACATCTCTCCAAGGTCTCAGGTGGAGGTCCTTCACATCACCTCCTGCCTGGTCCTTTTAACTGGAGATGCTGGGGACTGAACCTGGGACCTTCTGCATGCCAAGCTGATGCTCTACCACTGAGCCACAGCCCCTCTCCATGGCTCTCCAGGGTCTCAGGAGGTCTTTCCCATCACCTACTGCCTTGGTCCTTTTAACTGGAGATGCTGGGGACTGAACCAGGGACCTCCTGCATGCCAGGCAGAGGCTCTTCCACTGAGCCACAGCCCCTCTCCACAGCTCTCCAGGGTCTCAGGCGGAGGTCTTTCCCGTCACCTACTGCCTTGGTCCTTTCTAACTGGAGATGCCAGGGACTGAACCTGGGACCTTCTGCGTGCCAAGCAGAGGCTCTACCACTGAGCCAAAGCCTCTCTCCACAGCTTTCCAGGGTCTCAGGTGGAGGTCTTTCCCATCACCTACTGCCTTGGTCCTTTCTAACTGGAGATGCCGGGGATTGAACCTGGGACCTTCTGCGTGCCAAGCAGGGGTTCTGCCCCTGAGCCACTGATTTGGGGGACTTAAGCACTTGGGACACTATTGCCTATGTATATGGAGTTGCCGATTCAGATCAACACTTGAAGAAAGACGGGGGAAAGAATCTTCAGCAAAAGCATTTATATTTTACTGACCGAAGAACACGGAATAATCAATGCAAGACGGGAAAGCAGTGATGGATGAGAAATGCAGAACTGCAATATGGCGAAACAGCGATAACAACCAAAAAAACCTCTCTCTAGAATGGTTGCCTACCTACAGAGACGTATAAGAAGAAATCACAGAATCCTAGAATCCCAGAGTTGGGAGAGGGCCATACAGAGGCCATCTAGTCCAACCCCCTGCTCAATGCAGGATCCGCCTAGAGCATCCCTGACAAGGGTCTGTCCAGCCGCTGCTTCAAGACGGCCAGGGAGGGGGAGCCCACCACCTTCCCAGGCAGCTGATTCCACTGTTGCACAACTCGTACTGGAAAAATCTATATATCTAATACCGAAGTCCCCCCGTGCGTGCGGATATCTAAATCCGCGCATCGGGGGGACCTGGGGGGGAGGGAGATGCTTGTGCGCACGTGGGGAGGTCCCCACATCTGCACAAAAATCCGAAAACTTTAAAAAAAATCGGGGGGATACTTAAATCCCCCCCGAAACTGACAGAGCGTCCCCTGCGCATGCGCAGGGAATGCTCTGCCGGCGCCCTCGCCGCCGCCTCACAGCCGCTTTGTGGGGGAGAGGGGGAAGCGCCGAGGCCCGGCGGCTACGAGCCGCGCGGGCCTCGCTCTCCAGCCAGGGGCGGGGGACGGGGGGGAAAGTACCGAGGCCCGGCTACGAGCTGCGTGGGCCTCGCTCTCCGAGCGGGGGGGAAATTCCGAGGCCCGGCGGCTATAAGCCGCGCGGGGCTCACCTTC
>NW_015176098.1:99476-99603 GCF_001447785.1 Gekko japonicus | reverse complement strand
GAGTCCAATTTCTCTGCTGTCAACAGAAACATCTTCCTGCCTTCCACTAAGTAAAGGCCTGTTAAATAGTGCTGCAGGGGTCGTTTCGTAGAAAAAGAGGTGCCGGAGCTCATTAGCATAACTCATT
>NW_015176098.1:89927-95129 GCF_001447785.1 Gekko japonicus | reverse complement strand
CCTCCGGCTCACACATTTTTCTCTTAGCTCAAGAAGGATGGCTCCAGTGCATACTAATTTATGCAGCAACCAAATTGCTCGCTCACAACTTTAATGCCAGTAGCTCACAAAGTAGAATTTTTGCTCACAAGACTCTACAGCTTAGAGGGAACATTGGTAGGTGGGGCTGAGAGAGCCCCGCCCTCAAATTTTCCAGGCCCCGCCCTCAAACTTCCCAACTTGGGGCAGGCAACACCAGTTTACCAGCAGGCTGAAAAGTTCACCCCCCCTAGATGTGGCCTACATGCTTTAATCATTTGCTCACCATTTTGCCTTCTGTTGAGGGCGACCTCAGGTGTTCTTAAGGAGGCCCGTCTTCTCAGGTCTTTACTGGCGGAAACTTGAGACGAAGCCAAAGCTCTGAAGAGAGGGGAAATCCATCATATCTCATGATATCAAATCTTGTGCTGATGTTTTTGAATTCAGATATTTGCTGACAGACGCCGACAAGCAGGAGTCAAGTACCAAACACTGTACGGCTGCCAAGTATTAAGTACAGCTAAAAGAGCGACCAAAAAATTGCCAGACGCAAAACGCTTCTGTCACCCAAAGCATTAAAAAGTGCTGATTTGTACTGTGTTGTGTTTCGTCCAGTTTCTCTAAGCTTGTTATTGTGAATTGGTTTCCGTTGTTTTTTTTAAGCGCTGATACGTAAGACAAGAGATGCCCGTCCTTTTCGAGCAGGTGAACATCTTTGGAATTCTGACATGGTGTGCTTAGGGGTGGCGGGTCTGGGTTGGAAAATACCTGGAGGCTTTGGGGGGTGGATCCAGGAGAGGGCGGGGTTTAGGGAAGGGGAGGGGCCTCAGCAAGGGACAATGAAGAGAAGAGACTGGATTTATACCCCGCCCTTCACTCCCCAAAGGAGCTCCCCACAACAGACACCCTGTGAGGTAGGTGGGGCTGAGAGAGCTCTGACAGGAACTGCTCTTTTTCAAGGACAGCTCTTATCAGAACTATGGCTTTCCCAAGGTCATCTAGCAGGTGGAAGTGGAGGAGAGGGGAATCAAACCCGGTTCTCCCAGATTAGAGTCCGCGCACTTAACCACTACACCAAACTGGCTCTCAATAAAATTACAATAAGAAGAAGACATTGGATTTATACCCTGCCCTTCACTCCCTGAAGGAGTCTCAGAGAGGCTTACAGTCTCCTCCCCCTCCCCACAACCGATACCCTGCTGAGAGCTCTTTCGAGAACTGCCCTCGGGAGAACGGCTGTGAGAGAACTTGTGACTGACCCAAGGTCACACCAGCAGCTGCACGTGGAGGAGGAGTGGGGAATCCAACCCGGTTCTCCCAGATTAAAGTCCGTACTAACCACTACACCAAAGTGGCTCTCAGCCAGAGCCCAGGCCTTTTCTATCCTGGCTTTGTGGAAGGGGCTACCTGAAGAGGTGGGTGGCCCCCTCCTTGGAGACTTTCAGGCAGTGCTACCAGGCCTGCCTCTTTGCCGGGGCTTTCAGAAGGGGTGTGAACTGGCGCCTTTTGGGGGAAGACATTCGAGGTTTGCTATTTTATTTTTGGTTTCAGTTGGGGACGTTCGCTATTATTGTAAGCTGCCTTGGACCAAGAAGAAGAAGAAGAAGAAGAAGAAGAGATTGGATTTATACCCCACCCTTCGCCACCCAAAGGTGTCTCAGAGCGGCTGACAAACTCCTTTCCCTTCCCCTCCCCACAACAGACACCCTGTGAGGTAGGTGGGGCTGAGAGAGCTCTGACAGGAACTGCTCTTTTTCAAGGACAGCTCTTATCAGAACTATGGCTTGCTCAAGGTCATCCAGCCAGGTGCAAGTGGAGGAGTGGGGAATCAAACCCGGTTCTCCCAGATTAGAGTCCGCGCACTTAGCCACTACACCAAACTGGCTCTCACACGAACTGGCTCCCACACCATAGAGTCCACCCTTCAAAGCAGCCATTTTCTCCAGGGGAGCTGATCTCTGTCAGCTGCGGATCAGTTGTAAAAGTGGGAGATCTCCAGGCCCCACCTGGAGGAGGAGGAGGAGGAGATTGGATGTATACCCCGCCCTTCACTACCCAAAGGTGTTTCAGAGCGGCTGACAATCTCCTTTCCCTTCCCCTCCCCTGATCTCTGTCAGCTGCGGATCAGTTGTAAAAGTGGGAGATCTCCAGGCCCCACCTGGAGGAGGAGGAGGAGGAGATTGGATGTATACCCCGCCCTTCACTACCCAAAGGTGTTTCAGAGCGGCTGACAATCTCCTTTCCCTTCTCCTCCTCACAACAGACACCCTGTGACGGAGGTGGGCTTGAGAGAGCTCTCTTGAGGACTGCCCCTGAGAGAACTGCTCTGAGAGAAATTGACTGAGATTCCGAGTGAAGGACAGGGTATAAATCCAGTCTCCTCCTCCTCCTCCTCTTCTTCTTTTTCTTCTTCTTCTTCTTCCCTTGAAGATCATACGGCATCACTAGAAGAAGAAGAGGAGGAGGAGGAGGATATTGGATTTATACCCCACCCTTCAAGGAGTCTCAGAGCGGCTTAGCCTACAATCCCCCTTCCCCTCCCCCCCCCCACAACAGACACCCCATGAGGTAGGCAGGGCTGAGGGAGCTCTTTCGAGGACTGCTCCTGAGAGAACAGCTCTGAGACAACTTGTGACTGACCCAAGGTCACACCCACAGCTGCATGTGGAGGAGTGGGGGAATCAAACCCGGTTCTCCCACATTAGAGTCTGGGCTCCTAACCACGACACCAACGTGGCTCTCCTAAGTTGGCTGTGAATTGACAGGACTTAACCAGCCCCCGAAATGTGAGCAGAAATTAAAAACCCTACAATCAGGGAGAAGGGGGGAGTTCACTGGAATTCCGTTGTGGTCTGAGGCTTCCAATAGAACTACCTCACCAAGACATAGGGTGGTCCAATTGTTGGGTATTACAAGTTGAAAACACTCAGTATGTCTGGGGTTAAATGTTTGTTTATGTTACTCACAGCAAGTCACATGTTTCTCATGTAACCAATGTTCTTTAGATGTAGGAAGCCCGGGAATTTTCTCCCTGATCTAGGAGTTTGATTGGGACTAAAGTGTCAAGGTGTATTACCATTTTATGGCTTCTCTTCCCGTCTTTGTTTTTGTGTTCTGAAGAAGAAGGAGAGCAGCCATAACTCTCTTCTAGTTTTGTCTTTGTAGTGTAAGGATGTAGCCAGTTACCCTTCCCAGCCTAGAATTTAGTAAAAACATTATATTTTAATCACACATGGACTCTCAGTCTGAATTATTTTTCTCAGGCTCTGCTGGGCTATATTATCTCTGCTAAATACCATTTTTTCAATATCTCACTATCACCCAACACTAATCAGTTCCCCCCCGGGGTGTGAGACCGCCTGTCAGCCCTACGTCCACTTCCTTGTGTGCCTCCATGGAAGAAAGGTGGGTTATACATTCTGGGTAACGGAGTTTTTCTTGTGCCAAAGAGAGGAAGGAAAGGACCTCTGTTTGCTGCTCCGGAAAGGCTTCTACCCTCAGTAACTTTTTTAAAAGAAAGTATCCCTCAATGAATCTGAGGAGCGAAACCGTAAGTGTGTCCGCATTTCAGAAAGTCACATTTTATCTACATTTTGCTGAATTTCAGATCGCTGCAGATCATTAGTTCCCGTGAATCATCCACCCCCCCTTTCCTCTATTGTTGTGTTTGCCTTAGATTACTGTGAATAATAACTCTTATTTACTCAGTACTTGGAGCGTGAAAAGTACTTTACAAGGGTTTTGTTTTTGTTTTTTAAGAGAGAAAAAAATCTCATTAATCGTTACAACATCTCTGGGAAGGCAGCCATTATCATTAGCGTCCCCACGTTCCGGGTGAATGAGTGAATCGGAGAGGTAAACAGCCGCGGTTGGGTTGTCTCGCTTCCAACGGCATCTTTGGTCTGACACTTCTTTAACTTTGGAGAAGGCCGGACATCGAAGATTTGTGGGTGAGATCGTGAAGCTCTTCTAACTTTTTTGTTGTTGTATTCCTTAAGAAAGATGCCAAGGTTGGGCTATGGCTGTATGGGAGAGAAGGGTCCCAGTCCTCATAGAATCACAGAATCACAGAGCTGGAAGGGGCCATCCAGAGGTCATCTAGTCCAGCCCCCTGCTCAATGCAGGACCAGCCCAGAGCATCTCTGACCGGTGTTTGTCCAGCCGCTGCCAGTGAGGGGGAATGCACCACCTCCCTCGGCAGCTGATTCCACTGCTGCACAACTCTGACTGGAAACAGGTTTTACCTAATGTCCAGCTGGTAGAAGAAGGAGGAGGAGGAGGAGGAGGAGGAGGAGGAGGAGACTGGATTTATACCCCGCCCTTCACTTGGACTCTCAGACTGGCTTACAAACTCCTTTCCCTTCCCCTCCCCACAACAGACACCCTGTGAGGTAAAAGAAGAAGAAGAGATTGGATTTACACTTCACTACCCAAAGGTGTCTCAGAGCGGCTTACAATCTCCTCTCCCTTCCCCTCCCCACAATACATTCTCCTCGCCCTTCCCCTCCCCACAACAGACACCCTGTGAGGTGGGTGGGGCTGAGAGAGCTCTTCTGAGGACTGCCCTTGAGAGAACAGCTCTGACAGAACTACGGCTTGCCCAAGGTCATCCAGCCAGGTGGAAGCGGAGGAGTGGGGAATCAAACCCGGTTCTGACAGATTAGAGTCCGCGCACTTCACCACTACACCAAAATGGCTCTCCCAAGCAGGAGGAGGAGGAAGAAGAGGATGATGAGGACTGGATTTATACCCTGCCCTTCACTCAGAGTCTCAGAGCAGCTTACAAACTCCGTTCCCCTCCCCTCCCCACAACAGACACCCTGTGAGAGGTGGGTGGGGCTGAGAGAGCTCTGACAGAAACTGCTCTTTCAGAAACAGCTGTGCCAGAGCTTGTGACTGACCCAAGGTCACACCAGCAGGTGCAAGTGGAGGAGTGGGGAATCAAACCCGGTTCTCCCAGATTAGAGTCCGCGCACTTAACCACTACACCAAACTGGCTGAGGGGAAAGACACAAACAATATGTAACTAAACAAAATACATGCTGTGTTGTACAACATACATGGAGACAAAAAGCATAAGCTGTAACATTCATGATAGAAGCAATAAGCTTGAGCTCCTGCAGTTTACAAATTGAGACAAAGTGGAACAGTAAACGTAGCTCCTACAATTGACAAATAAAGACA
>NW_015176098.1:84563-87794 GCF_001447785.1 Gekko japonicus | reverse complement strand
CCATGGATAATCTTATAAACCTCGATCATGTCACCCCTCAGTCGTCTTTTCTCCAAGCTAAAGAGCCCCAAGCGCTCTAACCTTTCCTCATAGGGAAAGTGTTCCAACCCTTTGATCATTCGAGTTGCCCTTTTCTGCACTTTCCCCAGTGCTATAATATCCTTTTTAAGGTGTGGTGACCAGAACTGCACCCAGTATTCCAGATGAGGTCACACCATTGATTTATATAGCGGCATTATGATACTGGCTGATCTGTTTTCAATACCCTTCCTAATAATCCCCAGCATAGCACTGGCCTTCTTTATTGCAGTCACACACTGTCTCGACATTTTCAGTGAGTTATCCACCACGACGCCAAGATCTCTCTCTTGATCAGTCTCTGCCATTTCAGACTCCATCAATGTGTACTTATATTTAGGATTTTTGGCTCCAATGTGCATCACCTTGCACTTGGCCACATTGAACCCCCTTTGCCATGTTGACGCCCACTCGCCCATCCTTGACAGATCCCTTTGGACAGATCCCATTCAGGGGAGCGGGATATAAATCGGATAAACCATCATCTGCAAAGTCATCCCAGATTCTCCATCACCTCCTCATGCCGCACAGTGTCTCTTGATGCTCTGCGTCACCTCCTTCCTGCAGTGTGCAAAATTGACCTCCGCCCACGCCCACCATGCAGGTGAGAGCATTCCAATGTCAATTGCCGATGGGAGGCCCGTCTGCCGTTGCCGAGTCCCCGTGACTTCATTACCGGGGCCCCCCTGGGAACACTTGAGTTCCTTAAGAATAATCTCATTAAGCGGTGGCTCGGTTCCATCACTGGCATTTAATGGCTCCCTTGTTTTACCTGAGTCCACTTTCATTCCGCTCCCCAGCTGGTGTTCCGAACGTGTGCAATTTTAACAGTACTTCTCCCTAACGGCAGAAGTGTCGGGCCGGCGCGAGCGTCAGGACACCTTGTTGCGGGTCACGCGCCAGAACGGAGTCTCCACATTCGGCAGCTCTGAGCTAGCTCACAGTTTTTTTAGCCTCCGGCTCACACATTTTTGTCTTAGCTCAGGAAGGAGGGCTCCAGAGCAGACTCATTTATTCAGTAGCCAAATCACTCACTCACAACTTTAATGCCAGTGGCTCACCAAGTAGAATTTTTGCTCACAAGACTCCACAGCTTAGAGGGAACATTGGACTTGCCGGCTCTGGGTTGGAAAATAGCTGCAGATTTTGGGGGTGCAACCTGGAGAGGGTGGGGTTTGGGGGAGGGGAGCGACCTCACCTCAGCAGGGTAGAATATGCCACAGAGTCCCACCTTCCAAAGCGGCCATTTCCTTCAGGGGGAACTGATCTCTTTTGCCCGGAGATCAGCAGAGAGCCAGTTTGGTGTCGTGGTTATGAGGGCAGACTCTAATCTGGGAGAACCGGGTGTGATTCCCCCACGCCTCCACTTGCGGCTGCTGGAGTGACCTTGGGTCAGTCACAAGTTCTCTCGGAGCTGTTCTCTCAAGGGCAGTCCTTGAAAGAGCTCTCTCAGCCCCACCTGCCTCACAGGGTGTCTTTTGTTGGGAGGGGGAGGGAAAGGAGTTTTTGTGAGCCGCTCTGAGACTTCTTTGGGTAGTGAAGGGCGGGGTATCAAACCAATCTCCTCCTCCTCCTCTTCTTCTTCTTCTTCTTCATCTTCTGCCTCTTCTTCTTCGCCATAAAGTCCCCCTTCCAAAGTAGCCATGTTCTCCAAGGGAACTGATCTTGGTCGTCTGGAGATCAATTGTAATAGCGGGATGTCTCCAGGTGGAACCTGGAGGCTGGCAACCCTAGCGTGGGCCTGATTCTGAAACGAGAGCCACGGGGGCTCACAGTCCAGTTGTTGGCAGGGTGTCTGTGTGAAGAAGGGAAATAAAAAGAGATTGGATTTATACCCCGCCCTTCACTACCCGAAGGTGTCTCAGAGCGGCTGACAAACTCCTTTCCCCTCCCCACAACAGACACCCTGGGAGGTTGGTGGGGCTGAGAGCTCTAACAGAAATGGCTCTTTTTCAAGAACAGCTCTTATCAGAACTACGGCTTGCCCAAGGTCATCCAGCAGGTGCAAGTGGAGGAGTGGGGAATCAAACCCAGTTCTCCCAGATTAGAGAAGAGGAGGAGGAGGAGATTGGATTTATACCCCGCCCTTCACTACCCAAAGGTGTCTCAGAGCGGTTTACAAACTCCTTTCCCTTCCCCTCCCCACAACAGACACCCTGTGTGGTAGGTGGGGCTGAGAGAGCTCTTTCGAGGACTGCTCTTGAGAGAACAGCTTGGAGAGAACTTGTCACTAACCCACGGTCACACCGGCAGCTGCATGTGGAGGAGTGGGGAATCAAACCTGGTTCTCCCAGATTAGAGTCCGCGCACTTAACCACTACACCAAACTGGCTCTACAACAGACACCCTGTGAGGGTAGGTGGGGCTGAGAGAGCTCTTTCGAGGACTGCTCTTGAGAGAACAGCTCCGAGAGAACTTGTGACTGACCCACGGCCACACCAGCAGCTGCATGTGGAGGAGTGGGGGAATCGAACCCGGTTCTCCCAGATTAGAGTCCGCGCTCCTAACCACTACAACAAACGACTACACCAAAACAAGGTCCTTGTGTTCTTTCTCTCACAAGAGTTTTGGGGGTTTGGCTTGAACTGGGCGCTGAGCATGTGGGGGCTAGGGTTGCCAGGCTCCAGATGGGGCCTTGAGAGTTCCAGAGATCAGCTCCCCAGGAGGAAACGGCTGCTTGGAAGGAATCCGCCACGGGTCGTGGGCAGGGATGCTCTGGGATAGGAGAACAGAAAGCTAAGAGCAGGGAGGGCGGCTTAAGAATCCGGACAAGAATTTTGTTCTGAACACAGACGGGGACGAGACGTTGGCACCGGGCGATGCTTGCCCAGGCATGCGTGCACACAGATGAGCATTTAATGGCACCCAGAAAATTGCAAATGGTGATATTAATAACGCCGTCGCCGCTCAGTCACCACCGACATTGGAGCGTGTCGCCAATCTGGGGTTTGTTTTTTCTCTTTTTGTCTTTTCGAGAGGGTGGAGCAAGGAAGACGATCGGAGCGTCGAAAGGGAGCCGAGCAAGGAGGAGGAAGAAGGAGAAGAGGAGGAGGAGGAGGAGATTGGATTTATACCCCGCCTTTCACTACCCAAAGGGGAATCTCAGAGCGGCTTACAAGAAGACAAAGAAGAAGAAGAAGAAGAAGAAGAAGA
>NW_015176098.1:78755-84070 GCF_001447785.1 Gekko japonicus | reverse complement strand
GAGGAGGAGGAGGAGGAGATTGGATTTATACCCCCACCCTTCACTAACCAAAAGGAGTCTCAGAACAGTTTACAGACTCCGTTCCCTTCCCCTCCCCACAACAGACACCCTGCGAGGTAGGCGGGGCTGAGAGAGCTCTGACAGAAATGGCTCTTTTTCTCAAGAACAGCTCTGAGAGAACTTGTGACTGACCCAAGGTCACGCCAGCAGCTGCATGTGGAGAAGTGGGGAATCAAACTCAGTTCTCCCAGATTAGAGTCCGCGCACTTAACCACTGCACCAAACTGGAAGAAAGAAGTTCACCAAGGAGCGGCCCTTGAGCCTCCAGATGTAGCCCCCAAAGCCATTTCCCCAGTGATGGGAAAAGTCAGCCCTGGAGGTTTTGGGGTCCCGAAATAAAACAAAGGCTGTTTTCAGAAAAAAAAAAAGGGTTTGATGCATTCATCGGATTTAGGGAGGGGAAGAACAGGAGGATCCCCATTGAATGTTATGGAAACTGTCCAGGAACCCCTGATTTCTTTCCCACAGTCCTTTGCAACATGAGAAATGATACTGCCGGAGGCTCTATCTTACGTCATACGCCATTGCTTCCCAAGACCACCTGTAGACTCTAATCTGGGAGAGCCAGGTTTGATTCCCCACTCCTCCACATGCAGCCAGCTAGGTGACCTTGGGTCAGTCACAAGTTCTCTCAGAGCTGTTCTCTCAAGGACAGTTCTGGGAAGAGCTCTCTCAGCCCACCTGCCTCATAGGGCTCTGAGACTCCTTCGGGTAGTGAAAGGCAGGGTGTAAATCCAATCTCCTCCTCCTCCTCCTCCTCCTCTTCTTCTTCTTCCCAGTCTCCCAGTTGGGGTGGAGTATGTCCCACCCCCAGGTCTCGTTGTCCACCACCAGTCCAAGAAGCAGCAAGAGGGGAAAAAAATATTCAAAACCTGGTGGTATTTCATGTGTCGTTACATCACTTCTGAGAAAAATCTGGAATCGATACAGTGTAGCTCTAGGAATTCTGAAAACTCTGTGGTTTTAATAGAGAGTTCTTGGTGATTCCTAGAGCGGCCCTCTGCCACTTCCTGGTTTTCCCTGGAAGTGACATAGCAACTGATGAGATGTTGTGCCCCCCTGTGCCCCTGCCTCTAAACTTACCAATGGTGACCTCACTTGTAGAATGCCCTCCCCTCTCAGGGTCAACTGGCACCTACATTTCTTTTTACCCAGTATTTTTTTTGACTGAGGGACTACATCTTCTTAGCTGTTTCTATGGTCAGCTTTTAGACTGAGGACTGTTTTATGGATAGCATTTGATGCAGCTGAACGTTATTTATTTTGTTGTCGAAGGCTTCCACAGCCGGAGTTCATTAGCTGTTGTAGATTTTCCGGGATGTGTGGCCGTGGTCTTGGCATTGTAGGACCTGACGTTTCGCCAGTAGCTGTGACTGGCATCCTCAGAGGTGCAACACAGAAAGATGGAGTCCTCTCTGTGCCAAGGTGAGAAGAAGAATGGTAGGCAGGTAATTTATCTCTACTCAGGAAGGTGGGGTAGGGCTGAGTCATTATCTTGTTGGAGTTCTCCAGGCTGTGGACATGCTAATGGAGGAGCTTTCCTGAGGAGGTTCTTTTGTATAGGGATTGTTTCCGGAGGAGGTTTCCTGTTTCCGGTGTAGGTTCTGAAATTATCTGTAGTGCTATTGTCAGATGTAAAGCCTTTTGTGTTTTTCAGGACAGGAAAACATGCCCTGTTTATTTTTAGATTTATTTTGTTTTTATGCCCCCCTTTTAACCTTGCCAATGCTGACATGGTTCTTTGAATTATTTTATTGTATCATTTTTAGTTTGGGAGTTGCCTCAAGTGGACCTTTAGAGAGGCGACCTGGATTTTCTAAATAAGTAAAAGAGCCATCGTAAGCAAATCTACTCAGAGGCAATTCCGATTTTATTCAGTTGGGCTTACTCCCAGGTTTACGTTAGGACTCAAACTTATATGTCTGCCATCTCGGATAAGATATATTGCCACGCCGCACCTTGCTTTTACGGTTGCCCACCTGCAGGTGGGTAAAAACAACCCATAACCATGACAAATTATTCATTAACAACTGAATACAAATAGAATTTATTTATACACCATCCAACGCAATAAATAATCCGACTTGCATGACAAAAGGTTCTCACGGTTATGTGTTCAAGAGTCACAATCCATAATGTGATGTAGCCATAAAAGTCACCGCTGCTGTATGAAAAGTATTCCAAATTCACAAAACCTGGCTGCCGAAAAAGCTCATTGCATCTGAAGATATTCACAAGGCGCAATTACTAAAAAGATCCGACTGTGCAGGATCGTTCACGAAATGCAGAAACTCACAGGATCCAGCTAACGGGTGGCCAGTTTGAAACCCGTTTCAGCATTCATCCTTTTTCAAAGGCGGGACTGCTTCGAGTATTCCCACATATTATGCTAGAACCAAGCAACCCCAAAACATAAGAACATAAGAGAAGCCAATGTTGGATCAGGCCAATGGCCCATCTAGTCCAACACTCTGTCACACAGTGGCCAAAAATACCAGGCGCCATCAGGAGGTCCAGTAGTGGGGCCAAGACACTAGAAGCCCCCCCCACACTGTTGACCCCCCCCCAAGCACCAAGGAGGCAGAGCCTCCCTTGCCCCAGACAGAGAGTTTCTATCTATACCTTGGGGCTAAATCCCCACCCCCTGCTCCCAGCAGCCCTCAGTCATAGCAGAAGCAGCCAGGTAAGCTGCAGAGCCAACAAATAAATATAGCAGTGAGCAAAAAAACCCAACCCAATTCCCCCGAGCTCTTTTTGCGGCCAAAAATAGGAGGGGAGAAAAAGATGTCCGTAGTCATGACGGAAAGCCCAGGGCTGCCGGTTGATTGTGGCGGTCCTAAAATGGCGCAGAGGAGACACAATCCGTGTTCCTTCTAAGCTGAGTTAATGTAAGCTAGCTGTCAGACTCGGGCATGCAGGGAGATTTATTGTTAATGTATCACTAATGCTAGTTTCGCTTTTGTATTGCTGCATGCTCGGGACATCTGCTTCTTGTCTTCAATTACTATCTTATGCCCTCTCTGACACGAGATTCCCCGGGGGGGGGGTAGCGTGAAAGAGCAATTGTTGTCGTTTAGGGCTGCACTATGATTGTAACTCTTCTTGAAGCAACTGCCCCCAAGGAGCAACTGGGTTTTCACATGGGAGTTACCTTGGGCGGAGATAGGACTTTGGGAATGGCTAGTCAGTTGTGTAAGGATCAGAACTGTTAGTGGGCTGGGGTGTATGACGTATGCAGGGGTCATTTCCTGCAGGAGCGCATAGGAGCGGAGCTCTGGCAGTAAAGAGCCCAGGGGGCGAGCACATGGAACAAGCCTCACCCCCTGCTCCCAGCAGCCCTCAGCCAGAGCAAGAAGCAGCCAGGTAAGCTGCAGAGCCAACAGGTCCAAAACAGTCCAGTTGCACCTTTAAGACCAAGTTTTATTCAGGTACAAGCTCTCCCTCCTCTGCGAGGACAGATCTGCACGTTTCCCCCCCCAATAGCTAGCTACCCAAAACAGTCCAGTGGAGCCTGAGCGGTGGGGGTTGCCTTCTGACACACTTCCTGTGATGTCAGGGGGTGTGACATATGCAAATATGTTATGCTAATGAGTTATGCTAATGAGTTGCTGCACCTCTTTTTTTACAAAATGACCCCTGGACGTATGCATGGAATGTGGGCACTCACCTTTACTTTCCATCTCCCGCCTTGGACTCGCGAATCCTAAAGAGGGCATTCATCTCTACGGTTAACCAAATCATTCCAATCAACCTTTTAAGTGATATTGGCTGAAGAGTGGTTTTACTGGGAGTCTGACACTAGTTCACAGTTTTTTAGCCTCCGGCTCGCACCTTTTTGTCCTCGCTCAGGAAGGGCAGCTCCAGAGCAAACTAATGTATGCAGTCGCCAAATCGCTCGCTCACAACTTTAATGCCAGGAGCTCACAAAGCAGAATTTTTGCTCACAAGACTCCACAGCTTAGAGGGAGCATTGGACACAATGCAGACTTAACAAAGATTGCTTTAAATTCCCCTTTGGTTTCTTGGATCTTGTGGAACAGACCTCTTGCTCTTCTTTTTGTTGTTGTTGTTGTTCTCCTCTGTTTCTTTACACTGGTTATTATAACTATTCTTGTTGTCTCTACAAGTGAGTTGCTGGAACGCAGCGCTTGGGCTTTTGATTCTGCTTCTTTCACTTTTACTCTTGCTTCTCATCTGTCTTTAGCGATTTTGAGAGTTTCATCAGTCATCCATCGAGGCTCTTCTTTTCTTTTGGCTACAGGAATAGTCCTTGTGTATTCTTCCTCAATCATATCTCTGGTTTCAACCCAGGCTAACAAGAGTATGCAGTGCAGAAAAGACAGCAGGTAGGGCTTGGATTCCACAATGGGGGCTGTTCTTCAGAATGCTGCTGCTTTCCATGTATTGGATGTTAATCAGGGCTCTTTTCATAGCAGGGACTCCTTTGCATATTAGGCAACACACCCCTAATGTAGCCATTCCTCCAAGAGCTGACAGAGCTCTTCTTACAGAAGCTCCTGTAAGTTCTTGGAGGACTGGCTACATTAGGGGTGTGTCGCCTAATATGCAAAGGAGTTCCTGCTACAGAAAGAGCCCTGGATGCTATTGGTGACAGCGTTCATGTCCTTACAGAGATCTAGCTAGATTTGAGTCCAGTAATACCACAGACACAAACAAGATTTTGGACATCCTGAGTTGCTGGGCTTGTGTACTTGGGGCAGAAGATGGAAAGCGCCTAGTCGAGGTTTCCATGGTGGGTCCATATTGATCTGTTAGAACCACAGAATCATAGAGTTGGAAGGGACCTCCAGGGTCATCTAGTCCAACCCCCTGTCAAATGAAGAAAATGTAAAAACCCCCCCCCCCCCCAAACACACACAGTGACCACTTGTTCCATGCCCAGAAGATGACAAAAAAACCTCCAGGATACCCGGCCAAACTGGCCTGGAGAAAAATTGCATCTGGACCCCATATGGACCTCCTTCAGAATCCTGTTTACTTCTTTATGGTATTCCTGTGTGGGGTCTGAGGACAGTCGTTTGTACAAAGAGGTATTGGAGAGTTGTCTTTTGGCTTCCTGAATGTAGTCCGATTTGAGGAGGGGCTGTGGCTCAGTGGCAGAGCATCTGCCCGGCATGCAGCAGGTTGCAGGTTCAGTCCCCGGCATCTCCAGTTAAAAGGACCAGGCAGGACGTGATGGGAAAGACCTCCGCCTGAGACCCTGGAGAGCCATAGACAGGGGCCGTGGCTCAGTG
>NW_015176098.1:76052-78396 GCF_001447785.1 Gekko japonicus | reverse complement strand
GAAGGGCGGGGTATAAATCCAATCTCTTCTCTTCTTCTTTTACCTCACAGGGGGTCTGTTGTGGGGAGGGGAAGGGAAAGGAGTTTGTAAGCTGCTCTGAGACTCCTCTGGGTAGTGAAGGGCGGGGTATAAATCCAATCTCTTCTTCTTCTTCTTCTACCTCACAGGGTGTCTGTTGTGGGGAGGGGAAGGGAAAGGCGTTTGTAAGCCGCTCTGAGACTCCTCTGGGTAGTGAAGGGCGGGGTATAAATCCAATCTCTTCTCCTTCTTCTTATACCTCACAGGGTGTCTGTTGTGGGGAGGGGAAGGGAGAGGAGTTTGTAAGCCACTCTGAGACACCTTTGGGTAGTGAAGGGTGGAGTATAGATCCAATCTCTTCTCTTCTTATTCTTCTCTTAAAATAAGGGGTGGGGGGAGAACTGGCAACTCTGTGCAACCGGATCTGTCAGAACGCACCCAGCAGAGGAGGTGGTCTGTCATGTTGACTCATGTGCCTCAGTGGGTCTTACCTTTCATGCTCCGGCGGTTCCACTGCGAGCGTCAGTACTTCAGACACCCTTTCAGTCACAGGCTCTTCACTGGGGTGTGTGTGTTTTCCTTCTGATATTGCCACTCGATGCCCAGGCTTTCTCATCTCTCCGCTGCGGGCACTCGAAACGGAAGGCAATCAAAAACGGGACGGGTGGATTTGCCCTCCGCCGCCACTCCAAAACGCTCACCTTGTGTCGAGAAGGTGACAATTAAGATCTGGACTCAGTGAAGCGCAGATAAAGGGCCGTGACTCGAAACTGCAGAGGAGTCGTCCTTGTATCTGCCAAGTTGCCTTTTCTTCCTTGCAGAGAATCCAGCGGCGGTGGCGGGGGGGGGGGACATGGCATGCGACCCAATGCGCCTGCTGTGTTTTCACGGGGTCTGTATTATGAGCCACGCAGACGTGGAGAGGTCAGTCGCTAGCGACGTTGCTGGTGTTCATCATTACTGTGTTTGGAGTCCTGTGTACAGTTCTGGTCACCACACCTGAAAAAGGATATTATAGCATTGGAAGAAGTGCAGAAAAGGGCAACTAGAATGATTAAAGGGTTGGAACACTTTCCCTATGAGGAAAGGTTAAAGCGCTTGGGGCTCTTTCGCTTGGAGAAACGACGGCTGAGGGTTGACATGGTCGAGGTTGATAAGATGATGCATGGGATAGAGCAGGCAGAGAAAGAAGTCCTTTTCTCCCTTTATCACAGTACAAGAACTCGTGGGCACTCCATGAAATCGCTGAGCGGTCGGGTTAGAATGGATAAAAGCAGGGGTCATTTCCTGCAGGAGCACACAGGAGCGGAACTCCGGCAGTAAAGAGCCCAGGGGGCGGAGACATGCAACAAGCCCCACCCCCATGCTCCCAGAAGCCCTCAGTCAGAGCAAGAAGAAGCCAGGCAAGTTGCGGAGCCCCCACCCCGGCACCCCGGCCCAAAACAGTCCAGTGGCACCTTTAAGACTAAGTTTTATTCAGGTATAAGCTCTCCTTCCCCTGCAAGGACAGATCTGCACGTCCCCCCCTCCAATAGCTAGCCAGTGGAGCCTGAGCCTTGGGTGTTGCATTCTGACACACTTCCGGTGATGTCAGGGGGTGTGGCATATGCAAATAAGTTATGCTAATGAGTTACGCTAATGAGCTCCTGCACCGCTTTTTCTACAAAATGACCTCAGGAAGTCCTTCTTCACCCAAAGAGGGATTAACACATGGAATTCACTGCCACAGGAGGAAGTGGTGGCTACAAGCATGGACGGCTTCAAGGTTTGATTCCGCACTCCTCCACTCGCAGCTGCTGGATGACTTTGAGCAAGTCATAGTTCTGACAAGAGCTGTTCGTGAAAAAGAGCAGTTTCTCTCAGAGCTCTCTCAGCCCCACCTACCTCACAGGGTGACTGTTGTGGGGAGGGGAAGGGAAAGGAGTTTGTAAGCCGCTCTGAGACTCCAAGTGAAGGGCGGGGTATAAATCTAATTTATTATTATTATGGACAATACATTTCCCCCTGTCCCACTCCTTTCTCTAAAAGCTTTCTCTCTCTTCATCCAAGTCATCTTTTTTAAAAAGGCTTATCAAATTGTGTATGTGTGCAACACCTCCTGTGCGACAAGGGCAGATCTCAGTTCAGGGAGACGGAGGGGAAGGCAGCTTGTTTTGTGGCTGGAAATGGGGAGGGGGCTTCAAGAAGAAGAAGAGATTGGATTTATACCCCGCCCTTCACTACCCAAAGGTGTCTCAGAGCGGCTTACAGACTCCTTTCCCTTCCCCTCCCCACAACAGACACCCTGTGAAGTAGGTGGGGCTGAGAGAGCTCTTGACAGAAACCG
>NW_015176098.1:71502-75781 GCF_001447785.1 Gekko japonicus | reverse complement strand
GGGGCTGAGAGAGCTCTGACAGAAACTGCTCTTTTTTCAAGAACAGCTCTTATCAGAACTACGGCTTGCCCGAGGTCATCCAGCAGGTGCAAGTGGAGGAGTGGGGAATCAAGCCCGGTTCTCCCAGATTAGAGTCCGCGCACTTAACCACGACACCAAACAAAAGGGTGCTGAGAGCCATGATATACGGGGGCTGTATTAAGGTACTCCAGATTGGGGGATTCCTGGAGATTTGGAGGGTGAAGCCGGGGTGAGTGGGGTTTGGGGAGGGACCTCAGTGGAGTACAATGCCATCGAGCCCACCCTCCAAAACAGTCATTTTCTTGATTGGAACGGGTCTCTGTCCTATGGAGATCAGTTGTAATTCTGGGGGGGGGTGTCTCCAGGTCCCACCTGGAAGTTGGGAACCCTAGCCAGTTTGGTGTGTGAGCCAGTTTGGTGCGGTGGTTAAGTGGGCGGACTCTAATCTGGGAGAATCGGGTTTGATTCCCCACTCCTCCACTTGCACCTGCTGGATGACCTCGGGCAATCCATAGATCTGATAAGAGCTGTTCTTGAAAAAGAGCAGTTTCTGTCAGAGCTCTCTCAGCCCCACCGACCTCACAGGGTGTCTGTTGTGGGGAGGGGAAGGGAAAGGAGTTTGTAAGCCACTCTGAGACTCCTTCGGTTAGTGAAGGACGGGGTAGAAATCCATTCTCATCTTCTTCTTCTCCTCCTCCTCCTCCTCCTCCTCCTCTTCTTTTTCCTCTTCCTTTCCTCCTCCTCTTCCTCCCTCTGTTACATTCCAGTACCCAGACAGTCCTTCCCCTCCATAGCCCAAGCTAAAGGGTATAAAAAGCCACCCCTCTGCCCCAGTTTTTGTAGCTGCTTGGAAATTCCTGTTATCCCAAACTCACTTGCAGCTGCGGGATGACCTTGGGCAAGCCATAGTTCTGTCAGAGCTGTTCTCCCATAGTTCTGTCTGTCAGAGCTCTCTCAGTCCCACCTACCTCACAGGGTGTCTCTTGTGGGGAGGGGAAGGGAAAGGAGTTTGTAAGCCGCTCTGAGACTCCTTTGGGTAGTGAAGGGTGGGGTATAAATCCAATCTCCTCTTCTTCCTCCTCCTCCTCTTCTCCTTCTCCTTCTCCTTCTTCTTCTCCTTCTTCTTCTATATCTTTGCAGCTAATGACCATTATCCCCCCCGCCCCTAATGTCCACATCAGTGGGAACATTTGCCGACACATTTGTCCAAAGTTCGTAGGAACTGAGTATCCTGATGACGCAGTTATCCTCCGCTTAAGAAACGATATTTCTCTCTTGCTCCCCCGATGTTTTTCTGAACAGGGTGAATAAAGGCAAGCATTTTCCACCCTTAATTGAAATTTGGAGCTGCACAGGTGATATATGATAGTAATTCGTGAGCAAAGTGCGTGACATTACCACACACCTAAGCATTTCTCTTGCGCGCAGGTCTGTGTTTTCGGTGCTTAGAGTTACATTCCCTGATGGCCCGGAAGCCGACGCAGAGTATGAGGAAGGCCACGGAACTGGGGATCTGACCCCACTTAATGTGGAAGAGAATTACATTCCAGCCGACATAATAGCATTTTTGCATGCCTTGAATTTTTTGCCCTGCAAAAACGTTCTATTTGAATAGCACCCCCCCCACGCTCCCTCTAAGCTGTGCAGTCTTGTGAGGAAAAATTCTTCTTTGTGAGCTGCTGGCATTAAAGTTGTGAGCGATTGATTTGACAGCTGCATAAATCGGTTCGCTCTGGAGCCATCCTTCCCAAGCTAACGCAAAAATGTGTGAGCAGGAGGCTAAAAGAACTGTGAGCTAGCTCACACTAACTAAGCTTAGAGGGAACACTGCATGCTAATTCCAAGGTAGACATTTTTTAAAACCCTGATTCACAGAGAGGTCTTTACTTAGCCTAACATAGAAGAGAAGACGAAGAGATTGGATTTATACCCTGCCTTTCACTACCTGAAGGAGTCTCAGAGCGGCTTACAAACTCCTTTCCCTTCCCCTCCCCACAACAGACACCCTGTGAGGTGGGTGGGGCTGAGAGAACTCTGACACAAACTGCTCTTTTTCAAGAACAGCTCTGAGAGAACTTGTGACTGACCCAAGGTCACACCAGCAGCTGCACGCGGAGGAGCGCGGAATCAAACCCGGTTCTCCTAGATTAGACTCCATGCACTTAACCACTATACCAAACCACTACACCAAACTTAACCATTACACCAAACTGGCCGGTAGCTCACAAAGTAGAATTTTGCTCACAGGACTCCATAGCTTAGAGGGAGCATTGAGTCCCATCCAAGTATTTTCTGGGGCTGACACTGCTTAGATTCCAAGATCTCACAAGCTGGGGTTTTCCCTATGAAGAAAGGTTAAAGTGCGACTTCTGGTTTGTATGGCGCAGCGACGGGCAGTTTTTCGGCGGCTCCGAGACGCCCGATCCTTTTGCGCTCCTTTTGTTTTGTTTTTTTAAGTACCCATAAGGTACACTTTTATTATTTTTCATATTATACACCAACAAACAAACATACTACATAACAAACATCCACTTACACACATAAAACATACAAAGAGATCAGTATATTTTCTTATAACTCTATTACCATATTTAAAGAATTTCTATAAATTTGCTTAAGTTTCTGTATACTCTTATCTTTTCATTACCATAGTTTCTATTGTCGGGGGGGCTTCGCTAGAACTCTTGGAGAGAGGGCTAGTTGCAGAGGGCTTTGTGGCGGCCCCCTCCCTAATCGGCGTACGGGGGGGGGGGCTGCTACTTCCCTGAAGCGGGGTAGCGTTCTATGGATAGAACATGGACACCACATTCTATCAAGCTGCGACCAGTGTTCCCTCTAAGCTGAGTTAGTGTGAGCTAGCTCACAGTTTTTTAGCCTTCGGCTCACACACTTTTGTCTTTGCTCAGGAAGGAGGGCTCCAGAGCAAACTCATTTAGGTGGCAGTCAAATTGCTCGCTCACAACTTTAATGCCAGTAGCTCACAATGTAGAATTTTTGCTCACACGACTCCACAGCTTAGAGGGAACATTGGCTGAGACCATCTGTGTTTTTAACTTCAATGGGATTTAAGCAAATTTGACATAGTGCATTGCTTGGAAGAGTTTATTTTGCATATACTCAATTGATAATAAGTAGAAGTGGCTCTATACCCTCCAAGAACATTTTCCTGTCGAAAGAAAAAAGCGGCCGTGAATTACTTGGGAAGACAGAATGACGAAGCGTGATGGGGGTAAGAGAGAATTACTGCTTTTTGCTGAAACTGCTACCACCTTTTAAGAACTATGTTTGTAGAGTAATGGAAGGAACATTAATATGAAAGACTGATTGAAATAGCTATGAGCTGGTCTAATTAAAAGTTTATATGTGAAGAGTGTTGAAGTGAGGAAATGGAGATGGGGATTGTTAATGAAGAGATGGAGCTGGTGATTGTTAATGAGGAAATTGATCAGGACACAAAAATGTGTGACCTTACACTGGAACAATTTCAGAAAATTTTGATGGAAGAAGTGGAGCATGCATTTAAATTAGGCCGGGAGAACCTTTGGAGAAATCCACTGGATATATCTTTGGAGCTGAAGAATAACAAAGATGAATTACAACTAACGCAGAAACTGGGTGAGGCGCAGGAACGCGAACAGGAAAGAGATTTAGCTTTTACCCAGCCACTGCCCCCAGAAGATGAGACACAGGAGACTGATATTCCTAAATTATCTTTGGAGGCACAAACAAATATGGGATTGGGAAGGGAAAAAAATGTTTGTTAAATCCCCCTCTGAGAAAGAAGAACAAGCCAACAAAGAAAAAAAAGTTAAGGGACGAGGTAAAGAAACATAAGCTGTGCAAAAGACTGAGATCTGCATTAAGGGAATATGGAAGAGACATTTTGGAAATTAAATTGCAAGAATACAAGAACTTACGACACTTAGAAGAAAATGAGAAAAGGAAGGAAGCTATGGAAAGAAGTGTGGGGGGGAAGCTACAAAAGCTATGTTTAAGTAATAGGGTTGTTTAATATAAATGGTAGGAACAAAAAGGAAATAGAACGCAGTGCTATTGTAACACACTTTAGTAATTTATTTTTTGTTTGTAGAAGGAAATGTGAAAAATGTTTGTTCCTCTTTCTGTGGGGGGGAAGCTACAAAAGCTATGTTTAAGTAATAGGGTTGTTTAATATAAATGGTAGGAACAAAAAGGAAATAGAACGCAGTGCTATTGTAACACACTTTAGTAATTTATTTTTTGTTTGTAGAAGGAAATG
>NW_015176098.1:71273-71448 GCF_001447785.1 Gekko japonicus | reverse complement strand
TCTAGGCGCGATCTCACCGCCACATCTGGGAAGCGTAGAGCTCCCGTGGCTCACTCGAGGCTTCCCGCCGAAGATGCGGGGTAAAAAACTAGTACCTCCGAGGTACTAGTTTCTGGTAACCGTGGGGCAAAGACGGGCGCCCAACGGCGCATGCGCACAAAGAGGCCCCCTCCCA
>NW_015176098.1:68260-70120 GCF_001447785.1 Gekko japonicus | reverse complement strand
CTGGTGCTTGGGGGGGAGGCAACAGTGGGAGGGCTTCTAGTGTCCTGGCCCCACTGCTGGACCTCCTGATGGCCACTGCATTTTTGGCCACTGTGTTACAGAGTGTTGGATTGGATTGGATGGGCCATTGGCCTGATCCAACACTGGCTTCTCTTGTGTTCTTATATGGAGCAGAGGTCCATCAGTGGCTATTAGCCACAAGGTATAGATAGGGGCTCTGGGGCAAGTGATGCTCTGTATTCTTGGTGCTCGGGGGGGGCAACAGTGGGAGGGCTCCTAGTGTCCTGGCCCCACTGCTGGACCTCCTGATGGCACCTGGTATTTTGGGCCACTGTGTGACACAGAGTGTTGGACTGGATGGGCCACTGGCCTGTTCCAACCTTGGCTTCTCTCACGTTCTTATGTTCTTATGTAACCAGGCTGTTTGGGCTTCTCTGTGCATCTCTGCTGAGAAGGAAACCCCACTGAAATCAACAGCACTTCCTCCCGTGTAAGTGAGCCATAGGCGTGTGAGTCCCGTCTGAAAAGCTCTCCTCTGCACGTCGCTTTGAAGAGAGCACTATTGTCCACACACAGACGTAGGCACGATCTTATCTTATGCACGCTTCCCAGAGAGCAAGTCTGACTGAGCTCTGGGAGTCAGCAGGCCTCGGATCGGGCCTCAGAGTCATCTTGAGAACTTTTTAATTATTCCCTGCCATTGTGCACGGCAGGAGGCTAAGCTGGGTTCCTCTTACGGGTTCTTCGTGCGGCTTTGGAATGGATTCTTCTGACTCCCACTGGTTTTAAAACCAGAGATATTGGCGGGGGGAGCACATTAGTGCCCGAGCTAGGTCCTTTAGCAGAGGGGAGGTCTTGCCTCCTACCCCAGAACAGTTTTCCTGTACCACCCCCCCTGCTAGTTCCTAATAACTTCACTTGGGGGGGGGGGAACACAAACAAACAATCTTTTGTTGAAGGTGATGAGAGCAAAGGCAAAGTACAGGAGATGATGGGAAAACCCCGGTTGTTTTTGCATAATCAGCAGGATGCATTCCTGGCCGAGCCCTGCCATATTCCCAGTTTGCAGAGTTCTGCCCGGGGCGCTGAAGAGCATTTCCTCATGAAAGAAAAGGATAAACTGTTGTTGTTGTTCAGTCGCACAGTCGAGTCTGACTCTTCGCGACCCCATGGACCAGATCCCGCCAGGCCTTCCTGTCTTCCGCCATCCTCTGAAGTTGGCTCAACTTCATGTTCGTTGCATCGATGACACTGTCTGACCATCTCATCCTTTGCCGTCCCCGTCTTCTTTGACCTTCAGTCTTTCCCAGCATCAGGGTCTTCTTCTCCAGTGAGGGCTCCCTTCTCATTTGGTGGCCAAAGTATTTGAGCTTCAGCTTCATTATCTGGCCTTCCAGGGAACAGTCAGGGTTGATATCCTTTAGGATTGACTGATTTGATCTCCTTGCAGTCCAAGGGACTCTCAAGAGTCTTCTCCAGCACCATAGTTCACAAGAATCTATTCTTTGGCGCTCGGCCTTCCTTATAGTCCAACTCTCGCAGCCATACATGACTACTGGGAATACCATTGCTTTGACCATGCGGACTTTGGTTGGCAGGGTGATGTCTCATCTTTTTATCATGCTGTTTAGGTTTGCCATCGCTTTCCTCCCAAGGAGCAGGCGTATTTTAATTTCATGGCTGCTGTCACAGTCTGCGGTGATCTGTGGATAACCCCAAATTCTGAGACAGACTTGGAGCCCTCAAAGGACGTTAAGAACAGAAGAACGTAAGAATAGCCCTGCTGGATCAGGCTCTGAGACACCAACCTCCTCCTCCTCCTCTTCTTCCTCCTCCTCCTCCTCCCCCTTCCTCTACTAC
>NW_015176098.1:38477-68067 GCF_001447785.1 Gekko japonicus | reverse complement strand
GGGTGTCTGTTGTGGGGAGGGGAAGGGAAAGGAGATTGTAAGCCACTATGAGACTCCTTTGGGTAGGGAAGGGCAGGGTATAGATCCAATCTCCTCCTCCTCCTCCTCCTCCTCCTCTTCTTCTTCTTGTGTGGTGTGATCTTGGGTCAGTTACAAGTTATTTCAGAGCTGTTCTCTCAAGGGCCGTTCTCGAGAGAGCTCTCTCAGCCCCACCTGCCTCACAGGATGTCTGTTGTTGGGAGGGGAAGGGAAAAGGATTGTAAGTCGCTCTGAGACTTCTTTGGGTAGTGAAAGGCGGGGTTTACAACTTCTCCTCCTCTTCCTCCCCCTCACTCCGGTCTCTCCAGAATCTGGCTGAGACCCATCAAACCTTGAAGAGCAGCACTTTCTACTGAGGCCCATTCCGGGAAGGGGGAAGATGTTCCGAAGCATCCCTCTTTCCCGAGGACGGAAGCACCCGGCATATTTCAAGCCCCGCAGATCTGTCTCCATTTTCAAGGCCCTCCTTGGCCGTTCCCTTTGTCTCCTGTTGGCCTCCTCTTGCAGAGCAGCAGGTAATTGAATATTGAGCCGGTCCATTTGTAACAATCCATCCAAGGCGCTCCTGCAAAGGAACACTGGGCCACATTAATGGTCCCTTCATCCCGGGGAATACATATCAACGGCGGATCGATTAATTGCTCCAGCTTTGACGGGCTCTTTTTTAAAGACGCTGGAAAGGAGTTGCCGGCCGCTGCGAGAGAGGAAGGGCCTCATCTTCAATCACGATTGAATGCAGGTGTGATTTTTTTCCTACCCACTCCCAGACCAAACCTGTTCCAGCTCAGCTGTGAGCCCACAGAGTGTGCAGGGCGTAGTCTGGAGCGGAGACGACAAACCTTGAGTCTCCAGCTAGAGCAGTGGTGGCAAACCTATGGCACGGGGGCCAGAGGTGGCACTCAGAGCCCTCTCTGTGGGCACGCGTGCCATCGCCCCGGCCAGGCCCAGACCGTCATTAAAGTGTCGAATTCTCTGCCAAATAATATTTAAGTCAACGAAAGCATTTGGGATTGCTTCCCTTATTTTGTTTGGATCATCTTAAGTTAATGCATGAGTTGTTTTTTCTAAAGTAAAACCTCAGCATTCAGGTTAAATTGCCGTGTTGGCACTTTGGGATCAATGAGTGGGTTTTGGGCCGCAGTTTGGGCACGCGGTCTCTAAAAGGTTCGCCATCACTGAGCTAGAGGAAGTTGGTTCTTCAGAACCTGGGACAGCTCCCTAGGAAACCAGCATAGTTTAGTACTTGGGTGTCGAACTCATTTGTTAGGAGGGGCGGTAAAGGTAAAGGTTCCCTTGCTCGAAAGCCAGTCGAATCCGACTCTAGGGTTGCGGTGCTCATCTCCGTTTCAAAGCCGAAGAGCCAGCGCTGTCCGAAGACGTTTCCATGGTCATGTGGCCGGCATGACTAAACACCAAGGCGCACGGAACGCTGTTACCTTCCCGCCGAAGTGGTACCTATTTATCTACTTGCATTTTCTTGCTTTCGAACTGCTAGGTTGGCAGGAGCTGGAACCAGAGATGGGAGCTCACTCCGTCATGTGGCACACTCGGGTCTCGAACTGCTGAACTACCGACCTTCCACAGCCTGCAGTTCAGTGTCTTAACCACTTGGGCGGATCTGACATAAATGAGACCTTGTCGGGCCGGGCGTGTCATAAAATGTAATGCCAGGTAGCGGAGATAGAAACTTCATAAAGCACATAAACACGAAGATTTTTTTTCTAACTTAAAATAGAAACACGTTTAAAACATTACACCCTTGTGATATTCTGTTTATTTAGCAGTGTCTGAAAACTGACACTTCTTGCTCTGAATGATGGCATCAGAATGTCTGTGCTGTTGCAATCTTGAGTGTGCTGTTCAGGTGTGTATCTGTCAGCAGCAAACCTACTTTTGATCTATTGACATTCACCACAGAAATCTCATTCTCAGAGTTCTGAGTCTAGGACCCCGGTTAAAACATGAAATGGCTGAGTGATTAAGAGAGTCTGGCGACGCAAGCTGTAGTGCAGCAAAAGAAGAAGAACTGGAAGCAGGAGATGGCCAGTTCCACTGCGGGCCTGATGGAAGTCCTCTGGGGGCCTGATTCGGCCCCTGGGACGCGTGTTTGACACCCCTGGTGTAGTGTTCCCTCTAAGCTGAGTGAGTGTGAGCTAGCTCACAGTTTGTTAGCCTCTGGCTCACACATTTTTGCCTTAGCTCAGGAAGGAGGGCTCCAGAGCAAACTAATTGATGCAGTGGCCAAATCACCTGCTCACAGCTTTAATGCCGGCAGCTCACAAAGTAGAATTTTTGCTCAGAGGACTCCATCGCTTAGAGGGAGCATTGCCCTGGTGTAGTAGTAGTAGTTAAGAGCACCGAGTTTGGTCTCCCACTCCTCCTCCACATGCAGCCAGCTGGGTGATCTCGGGCCAGTCACCGTTCTCTCAGAGCTCTCTCAGCCCCACCTGCCTCACAGGGTGCCCGTTGGGGGGAGGGGAGCAGTGGCGAGCCAGTTTGGGATGGCCCATAAGAGAAGCAGACTCTAATCTGGAGAATCAAGTTTGATTCCCCACTCCTCCTCCACAGGAAGCCTGCTGGGAGACCCTGGGCCAGTCACAGTTTTCTCAGAGCTCCCTCAGCCCCACCTGCCTCACAAGGTAAAGTGTCAACCCAGTGTGCTGCAGTGGTGAAAAAAGCAAACTCAGTGTTAGGGATTCTTAGGAAAGGGACTGAGAATAGAATGGCTGATATTGTAATAGATAGATCCAGGAGTCATTTCCTGCAGGAGTCCACAGGAGTGCTCCGGCAGTAAAGAGCCCAGGGGGCGGGCACATGCAACAAGCCCCGCCCCCTGCTCCCAGCAGCCCTCAGTCAGAGCAGGAAGCAGCCAGGTAAGCTGCAGAGCCCCCCCCCCCAAAACAGTCCAGTGGCACCTTGACACCTTTAAGACCAAGTTTTATTCAGGTACAAGCTCTCCCTCCTCTGTGAAGGGACAGATCTGCACGTTTCCCCCCCCCCAATAGCTAGCAACCCAAAACAGTCCTGTGGCACCTTTAAGACCAAGTTGTATTCAGGTACAAGCTCTCCCTCCTCTGTGAGGACAGATCTGCAGGTGTCCCCCCCCCCAATAGCTAGCAATCCAAAACAGTCCAGTGGAGCCTGAGCAGTGGGTGTTGCCTTCTCACATACTTCCGGTGATGTCAGGGGGTGTGGCATATGCAAATAAGTTATGCTAATGAGCTTCTGCACCTCTATTCCTACAAAAAGACCCCTGGATAGATCTATGGTGTGGCCTCATTTGGAATATTGTGTACACTTATATTCACCGTATCTCCAAAAAGACATTGCAGAAAAACTACAGAAGAGGGTGACCAAGATTGGAGCACCTTCCCTCAGAGGAAAGGCAGAAGAGTCCGGGACTTGTCGGTTTAGAAAAGAGATGACGAAGGAGGGATATGACAGAGGTTTATAAAACTATGCCTGGGGTGGAGAGAGTTGACAATTTGTCTCCCTCTCCTCAAATACTAGAACTCGAGGTCATCCAATGAAACCGGTGGGTAGTAGGTTCAGGACAGACAAAAGGCAAAACTACTTTACACAGAGAGTGATGAAAATATGGAATTCACTGCCGGAGGATGTAAGACAGCCACAGGAATAATCTTTAAAAGGAGATTAGATAGATTCGTGGAAGATGAGTCTACCAGTGGCTACTAGCCATGGTGACTGAGGGGAATCTTCACATTCAGAGGCACTAATCCTCTGGACCCCAGAGCCCGGAGGCAACATCAGGGGAAGGTCTCAGCCTCTCTGCCCTGTTGTTGGTCCTCCAGGGGAACCAATTTACCATGTGAGATGGGATGCTGGACTAGATGGACCCTCACTGGTCTGATGCAGCAGGGCTCTTCTGAGGTTCTTCTCAGGGGAAGGCCTCGGCCTCTCTGCCCTGTTGGTGGTCCTCCAGGGGAACCAATTTACCATGTGAGATGGGATGCTGGACTAGATGGACCCTCACTGGTCTGATGCAGCAGGGCTCTTCTGAGGTTCTTCTCAGGGGAAGGCCTCGGCCTCTCTGCCCTGTTGGTGGTCCTCCAGGGGAACCAATTTACCATGTGAGATGGGATGCTGGACTAGATGGACCCTCACTGGTCTGATGCAGCAGGGCTCTTCTGAGGTTCTTCTCAGGGGAAGGCCTCGGCCTCTCTGCCCTGTTGGTGGTCCTCCAGGGGAACCAATTTACCATGTGAGATGGGATGCTGGACTAGATGGACCCTCACTGGTCTGATGCAGCAGGGCTCTTCTGAGGTTCTTCTCAGGGGAAGGCCTCGGCCTCTCTGCCCTGTTGGTGGTCCTCCAGGGGAACCAATTTACCATGTGAGATGGGATGCTGGACTAGATGGACCCTCACTGGTCTGATGCAGCAGGGCTCTTCTGAGGTTCTTCTCAGGGGAAGGCCTCGGCCTCTCCGCCCTGTTGTTGGCCCTCCAGGGGAACTGGCTGTTGTGGATCAGGGCTCTTCTGAGATTCTTATCAGGGGAAGGCCTCGGCCTCCCTGCCCTGTTCTTGGCCCTCCAGAGGAACTGGCTGGCCCCTGTGTGAGGCAGGAGGCTGGACTAGGTGGACCCTCACTGGTCTGATCCAGCAGGGCTCTTCTGAGGTTCTTCTCAGGGGAAGGCCTCGGCCTCTCTGCCCTGTTGTTGGCCCTCCAGAGGACCCTCCCTGGTCTTCTGAGGTTCTTATCTGGTGAAGGCCTCTGCCTCTCTGCCCTGTCGTTGGCCCTCCAGAGGAACTGGCTGGCCACTGAGTGAGACAGGAGGCTGGACTAGGTGGACCCTCACTGGTCTGATCCAGCATGGCTCTTCTGGGGTTCTTATCAGGGGAAGGCCTCGGCCTCTCTGCCCTGTTGTTGGCCCTCCAGAGGACCTGGCTGGGCCTTATGAGGGTCTTATCGGGTGAATGCCTCGGCCTCTCTGCCCTGTTGTTGGCCCTCCAGAGGAACTGGCTGGCCACTGTGTGAGGCAGGAGGCTGGGCTAGAGGGACCCTCACTGGTCTGATCCAGCAGGGCTCTTCTGAGGTCCAGGTCCAGGAAGGACCTCAGCCTGAGACCCTGGAGAGCGGCTGCCCGTCTGAGTAGACAATTCCGACCTTGACAGAACAATGGTCTGAATCAGTATATGGCAACTTCATAGGAGTTCGCTTTTTCAACACGTTGAGAGAAGCAGCAGTCGGGTTGCCAACTCCAGGTCAGGGGATTCCTGAAGATTTGAGGGTGGAGCTGAGGGAGGGTGGGGTTTGGGGAGGGGAGGGGCCTCGGCAGGCTATAGTGCCAAAGGGTCCACCCTCCAAGGCAGCCATGTTCTCTAGGGGAACTGATCTGTCTGGAGATCAGCCGTAATTCCAGGAGATCTCTAGGTTGCACCTGGAGATTGGCAACCCTCAACAACAGACAATCCTCCCATTCTGGTTTCCTACAGTGTTCGCATCCTGCTTCTTCTGAAATGAACCGTCGTGGAGGGGAGGTACGGCGCAAGGGCCACCTGGAGAGAAGCAGGAAAGGTCTGAACATCTCTGCAGAAAAGAACAACCGTAAATATTTCGGTAATTACATCTCCGCTCTCCCGCTGAGGGAGGCATACGGTACTTTTAATGAAGATTAAATAGAATTTGGCCGGCTGAGTACAGAGCAACATGGGATAGTAAATCTGCCTGCTTCTGATATACACGCTCACCCCCAAGATATTTAATTGCTTGGGGCGGGATGAGATGTCTCGCAAAAAGATGTCGGGCAGAGCTGCCAAGCAAAGGGAAATTGGGTTTGAATGTAAAAACATAAGAAGAGCCCTGCTGGGTCAGACCAGTGGGAGTCCAGCTAGTCCAGCTTCCAGTCTCACACAGGGGCCAGCCAGTTCCTCTGGAGGGCCAAGAACAGGGCAGGGAGGCCGAGGCCTTCCCCTGATAAGAATCTCAGAAGAGCCCTGCTGGGTCAGACCACTGAGGGTCCATCTAGTCCAGCCTCCCGTCTCACACGGTGGCCAATTGGTTCCTCTGGAGGGCCAACAACAGGGCAGAGAGGCTGAGGCCTTCCCCTGAGAAGAACCTCAGAAGAGCCCTGCTGGATCAGACCAGTGAGGGTCCACCTAGTCCAGCCTCCTGTCTCACAGAGTGGCCAAATGGTTCCTCTGGAGGGCCAAGAACAGGGCAGAGAGGCCGAAGCCTTCCCCTGATAAGAACCTGAGAAGAGCCCTGCTGGGTCAGACCAGTGAGGGTCCATCTAGTCCACCCTCCTGTCTCACACAGTGGCCACCCAGTTCCTCTGGAGGGCCAGCAACAGGACACAGAGGCTGAGGCCCTCCCTTGATAAGAATATGAGAAGCCTTCTTTAGAATGGTTGACTTATGCACAGTAAAATTGAGAGCTTTGGTTCCAGGAAAATATGTCTGCCTGAAGAAGAATTTGTTGAAACACGCAATTTTTGCCTAGGAGGTATGTTGCTTGCTTTGATGCTTGCTGAAACACTTTGTGTGGAAAATGCAACTGCCTGCTGCATTTCTCGTGCCTCCTTTGATGCCTGCTGAATTACTCTTTGTGGAGAATATAACAGCCTGCTGCACTTTTCATCATTTATGACTGTTGCAACTTTCATCAGTCCTTTATCAGGAGCAAGATAGTCTACAGCGTTGGAATAGGTCTTTGTAGCTGTGGACTTTTCTGTTAGTAGATACAATGTACTTTAGGTTTTTGTATGTGTATAAGATATAGGTAAAGGTAAAGGTTCCCTTGCTCGAAAGCCAGTCGAGTCCGACTCTAGGGTTGCAGTGCTCATCTCCGTTTCCAAGCCGAAGAGCCAGCGCTGTCCGAAGACATTTCCGTGGTCATGTGGCCGGCATGACTAAACACCAAGGCTGTTCCCTTCCCACTGAAGTGGTACCTATTTATCTACTTGCAATTTCTTGCTTTCGAACTGCTCGGTTTGGCAGGACCTGGAACTAGAGATGGGAGCTCACTCCATCATGCGGCACCCGGGTCTCGAACTGCCGAACTACTGACCTTCCACAGCCTGCAGGTCAGCATCTTAACCACTTGAGCCACCGCAGTTCCTCAGTTGATACCTACTGTTGTTTTAATGACTTCCACAATACTAGGGCTCCATTTACAAATACAACGTAGCCACTTGTTGACTTGCCATCAGGCTTCTCTCCCCAACTGGAATCACAGTAAGCTGTAACCTGGTGTTCCCCATTAAGTATTTATTTAACACCAATTCCCCCTGGAAAAAATGGATGCTTTAGAGGGTGGACTCCATGGCCTTATACCCAACCGAGCCAGTTTGGTGTGGTGGTGAGCAATGTTCCATCTAAGCTGAGGAGTCTTGTGAGCAAAAACCCTACTTTGTGAGCTACTGGCATTAAAGTTGTGAGCGAGCGGCCTGCGTAAGTTAGATTGCTCTGGAGCCCTCCTTCCTGAGCTAAGACAAAAATGTGTGAGCCGGAGGCTAAAAAACTGTGAGCTAGCTCACACTAACTCAGCTTAGAGGGAACACTGGTGGTGAGGAGCGCGGGTTTGATTCCCCACTCCTCCACATGCAGCTGCCGGAGTGACTTTGGGTCAGTCACAAGTTCTTCCAGAGCTGTTCTCTCAAGGGCCGTTCTCCAGAGAGCTCTCTCAGCCCCGCCTACCTCACAGGGTGTCTGTTGTGGGGAGGGGAAAGGAGTTTGTAAGCCACTCTGAGACTCTCAGTGAAGGGCGGGGTATAAATCCAATCTCCTCCTCCTCTTCTTCTCCTTCCCTTCCCCTTCCCTCCTCCTCTTCTCCTCCTCCGTTCCTCCTTCTCTCCTCCTCCTCTTCTTCCCTTCTCCTCCTCTTCCTCCTTCTCTTCCTTCTCTCCTCCTCCTCCCCTTCCTCTTCTCCTCCTCCTCCTCCTCTCCTCCTTTTCTTTTCCCCTTCTTCTTCTTCTCCTCCTCCTCGTCTCCTCCTCCTCCTCTTCTCCTCCTCTTCTCCTCCTTCTCCACAGGCTGCACCGCCAAATCTCCAGGCATTTCCCAGCACAGAGCTGTCAACCCTGATGTATCTATTCCTGCATTCCTAATTTTCTCCAGGAATTCGGATGGACACAACCAGCAGGTGCCTTTTGCACTCCCAGAGGCAAATAGGGAAGACGGGCTCCTTGAGTGCATCCTACATGGAACAAGGCCCTCTCCCTCCTGCCTGCTCCATTCATCCTTGCGCTCGGCACATTAATAATCCCAGCGCAGGGGGCAGAGAGGAGCGAGTCCATCGCCCTGACAATTCAATTTAAGAAGTCGGAAGAGGAGAGAGCCGCATTCTGCGAGGAAGGGAAGGGAAGTCAGGACGCAGATCCAGCACCCTAATTGAATCTCTGGTTCCCCGGAATACTGGTAACAGATATTAGGCTGACATGATTTAGTGACTTCCGTAAAAGTACATTAGGAGACAGACAGAGGCTGCCTTCCAGGAACCTTCCATGCAGACATCTTTAGCAGGGCCCCGAAGCGCCTCATAAGGCCGTCCAGACTGGCCTCCCGGTGCCAGGCAGAGGCTGGTGGGAAAGTCCATAAGTGGTCTCCCCTGTCCCCAGCACCTGGCTGCAGGCAAAGATAAACTGCCACTGTACAGGGAGGTTCCGTTTAGCTACCCTGGCACAATGACAGCTGAAAAGCTAATCTGTCGTGGAGTCTTTTGTTTTTAAAGCTGCCTGAGCTAGGGGTTATCGCAGTCACCTGCGGGTGGTGTATCGGGATCTATGGCATGGCTTTTGGGGCAGCTGTTTTTGTCAGCATAGAATCATAGAACCATCTGGAGCAGAGGTCCATCAGAGGCTATGAGCCTCAAGGGATAGATGGGAACTCTCGGTCTGGGGCAAGGGATGCTCTGTCTTCTTGGTGCTTGGGGGGGGGGCAACAGTGGGAGGGGCTTTTAGTGTCCTGGCCCCACAGCTGGACCTTCTGACGGCACCTGGTATTTTTGGTCATTGTGTGACAGTGTTGGACTGGATGGGCCATTGGCCTGATCCAACCTTGGCTTCTCTTATGTTCTTCTATGGAGCAGAGGTCCATCTGTGGCTATTAGCCACAAGTGATAGATAGGGACTCTCGGTCTGGGGCAAGGGATGCTCTGTCTTCTTGGTGCTTCGGGGGGGGGGGCAACAGTGGGAGGGCTTCTAGTGTCCTGCCCCCACTGGTGGATTTCCCGATGGCACCTGGTATTTTTTGGCCACTGTGTGACACAGAGTGTTGGACTGGATGGGCCACTGGCCTGATCCAACATTGGCTTCTCTTATGTTCTTATATGGAGCAGAGGTCCATCATAAGCTATTAGCCACAATGTATAGATAGGAACTCTCGGTCTGGGGAAAGGGATGCTCTGTCTTCTTGGTGCTTGGGGGGTGGCAAGAGTGGGAGGGCTTCTGGAGTTCTGGACACACTGCTGGACCTCCTGATGGCCCCTGGTATTTTTTGGCCACTGTGTGACCCAGAGTGTTGGACTGGAAGGCCCATTGGCCTGATCCAACATTGGCTTCTCCTATGTTCTCTTATGTTCTTATGTCTGGGGCAATTGATGCTCTGTCTTCTTGGTGTTTGGGGGGGAGGCAACAGTGGGAGGGGCTCCTAGTGTCCTGGCCCCACTGCTGGACCTCCCGATGGCACCTGGTATTTTTTGGCCACTGTGTGACACAGAGTGTTGGGCTGGATGGGCCATTGGCCTGATTCATACTGGCTTCTCTTGTGTTCTTATATAGAGCAGAGGTCCATCAGTAGCTATCAGCCACAAGGTATAGAGAGGAACTCTTGGTCTGGGGGCAAGGGATGCTCTGTATTCTTGGTGCTGGGGGGGGCAACAGTGGGAGGGCTTCTAGTGTCCTGGCCCCACTGGTGGACCTCCTGATGGCCCCTGGTATTTTTTGGCCACTGTGTGACACAGAGTGTTGGACTGGATGGGCCACTGGCCTGATCCAACATTGGCTTCTCTGATGGTCTTATGTTCTTATGTAAGACTGGAGAGGCAGCCCTGCTTAAAGTGGCCAGGTCCCCCCGGTCACCGGCGGGGGATGGGGGGGTTGGGGTTGCCAGATCCAGCTTAGGAGACTCCTGGAGATTTGGGGGTGGAGCCTGGGGAGGACAGGACCTCAGTGGGGGTACAGTGCCCGAGAGCCCACCCTCCAAATCGTCCATTTTCTCCAGCGGAACTGAGCTCTGAAGTCTGGAGATGAGCTGTAATTCCAGGGGGATCCCCAGGTCCCGCCTGGAGGCTGGCATCCCTAGCCGCACTCCAAGGAGAGGGTAAGGGAGCAATATCGGATCAGTGGCAGAGTTGGGCGCCCATGAACAATGGAGGAGCGTGAGACAGGCAGCCTGCAAATATGGCATGGTGTACCATTCCAATGGGGTTGCCAACTCCGGGTTGGGGAATTCGTGAAGATTTGGTGGCGGACCCTTGAGGAAGGGAGGGACCTCAGGATGGTGTTAGGCCATGACGTCCACACTCCAAAGCAGCTGTTTTCTCTGGGGGATCTGATCTTTTAGTCTGGAGATAAGCTAAGGACATAAGAACATAAGAGAGAAGCCATGTTGGATCAGGCCAGTGGCCCATCTGGTCCAACACTCTGTGTCACACAGTGGCCAAAGCCCAGGGGCCATCAGGAGGTCCAGCAGTGGGGCCAGAACTTCAGAAGCCCTCCCACTGTTGCCCTCCAGGCACCAAGAAGACAGAGCATCACTGCCCCAGACTTAAGAACATAAGAGAAGCCATGTTGTATCAGGCCAGTGGCCCATCCGGTCCAACACTCTGTGTCACACAGTGGCCAAAGCCCAGGGGCCATCAGGAGGTCAACCAGCGGGGCCAGAACTCCAGAAGCCCTCCCACTGTTGCCCTCCAGGCACCAAGAAGATAGAGCATCACTGCCCCAGACCATAACATAACAGAAGCCATGTTGGATCAGGCCAGTGGCCCATCCAGTCTAACACTCTGTGTCACACAGGGTCCAAAAGCCAGGTGCCATCAGGAGGTCCACCAGCAGGGCCAGAACTCCAGAAGCCCTCCCACTGTTGCCCTCCAAGCACCCAGAAGACAGAGCATCACTGCCCCAGACATAAGAATGTAAGAGAGAAGCCTTTTTGGATCAGGCCAGTGGCCCATCCGGTCCAACATTCTGTGTCACACAATGGCCAAAGCCCAGGGGCCATCAGGAGGTCCACCAGCGGGGCCAGAACTCCAGAAGCCCTCCCACTGTTGCCCTCCAGGGACCAAGAAGACAGAGTATCACTGCCCCAGACATAATAACATAAGAGGGAAGCCATGTTGGATCAGGCCAGTGGCCCATCCAGTCCAACACTCCGTGTCACACAGTGGCCAAAGTCCAGGGGCCATCAGGAGGTCCACCAGCGGGGCCAGAACTCCAGAAGCCCTCCCACTGTTGCCCTCCAAGCACCAAGAAGACAGAGCATCACTGCCCCAGACATAAGAACATAAGAGGGAAGCCATGTTGGATCAGGCCAGTGGCCCATCCAGGCCAACACTCCGTGTCACACAGTGGCCAAAGCTTAGGGGCCATCAGAAGGTCCACCAGTGGGGCCAGAACTCCATAAGCCCTCCCACTCTTGCCCTCCAGGCACCAAGAAGACAGAACATCACTGCCCCAGACTTAAGAACATAAGAGAGAAGCCATGTTGGATCAGGGCAGTGGCCCATCCATCCAGTCCACCAGGAGGTCCACCAGAGGGGCCAGTTACAATTCCAGGAGACCTGCAGACCCCACCTGGAGATTGGCAACCCTTGTGTGGAAAGGATGAATCGGAAGGTCTGGCTTGTTCCCCACTGGTGGATAACTCTTGATTTTGAGCCCCGGGATAGCTTGCAAAGCAGAAGACGCCGCTTTCTTGGGAGGTTTCTGGAACAGCCACGGCGGAGCGCTTCGTCTGAGGCTTGCGAAAGATGACGCAGGACCAGATGGCTTCTAATGGGCAGTTCCAGCCTCCCGTCTCATCCCTTCCTCATTCAATTAAGGTTTCAAATCAGACTTTGTCCAGGTTAGGTTGGCCAAACGTCATTATGCGGCCCTCTGGACGGGTTGTCAGAGCTTAGATTAAGGGTCTGCTTATCTGAAAGGATGAGACGGATGCATCCCTCCTCCCCCATCCAGAGGCTGGAAAGGCAGCCAGGGAAGTAGCTTATGGGTCTGGATATGTCTTCCGAAATCTGCTGTTCTTCTCCCACGCACACCCCCACACAGCGGCCTCCGCTTCCTCCCTGCGCAGAGGTGCTCGTGGACAGAACGTAGATAAGCCGATTGGCTTTGCACCGTCCTCCAATAGCAGAGCTCCCTGGGATACTTTTGTTGCCCTGCAGGACACCGGCGGGTCTCCTTGTTTACTAGGCACTCATTCATAAATCTTGGTTCACCCAGAGCTCATTGGCTTTGTAGAATCAATGAATCACAGAGTCGGAAGGGGGCCTACGGGCCATCTAGTCCAACCCCCTGCTCAGTGCAGCATCGGCCTAGAGCGTCCCTGACCAGTGAGAGAGCCAGTTTAGTGCAGTGCTTAGGAGCGCAGACTCTAATCCGGGAGAACTGGGGTTTGATTCCCCGCTCCTCCACATGCAGCTGCTGGGGTGACCGTGGGTCAATTACAAGTGAGCTGTTCTCTCTGGAGCAGTCCTCGAAAGAGCTCTCTCAGCCCCGCCTATCTCACAGGGTGTCTGTTGTGGGGAGGGGAAGGGAAAGGAGTTTGTGAGCCGCTCTGAGAAGCCTTCAAGGAGTGAAGGGCGGGGTATAAATCCAATCTCCTCTTCTTCTTCTAATCTGGGAGAACCAGGTTAGATTCCCCACTCCTCCACATGCAGCTGCTGGTGTGACCTTTGGTCAGTTACAAGTTCTTTCAGAGCTTTTCTCTCAAAGGCAGTCCTCGAGAGAGCTCTCTCAGCCCCACCTACCTCACAGGGTGTCTGTTGTGGGGAGGGGAAGGGAAAGGAGTTTGTAAGCCGCTCTGAGGCTCCTTTGGGTAGTGAAGGGCGGGGTGTAAATCCAATCTTTTCTTCTTCTTCTTTTACCTCACAGGGTGTCTGTTGTGGGGAGGGGAAGGGAGAGGAGTTTGTGAGCCGCTCCGAGACTCCTTCGGGTAGTGAAGGGCGGGGTATAAATCCAGTCTCTTCTCTTCTTCTTCTTCTTGTCCAGTGGCTGCTTAAAAACTGCCAATGAGGGGGAGCTCCCCACCTCCCCAGGCAGGTGATTCCACCACTGAAGAACTCTGACCGTCAAGAAGTTTTTCCTAATATCCAGCCAGTTACCTTCCTGCCCTTAATTTAAACCCATCGTTGCAAGTTCTGTTAATTTAGGCAGATCAAGAGAGGGAGGGTGTTAAATACTGGGTTCGGTTCTGGACGCATTGCAGTGATCAGCTCTAGTTTATTTCGTGATTTCAGGAATACCACAAGGATAGATTTCCAGGGCTTGCTGCCCTGTTTATAAAGCACGCAAAGACCGCACCCTAACACACCCCACCCCCAACGACAGGTTATTTACATTACACCACTGTACTATTGGTCAGCTTCAGGATCCTGGTCAGCTATTGTTCTGAGGGAACAAGCTCAACCAGACCCAGGTACTGTTCAGGCTCAATACATAACAGAGGGCAGGAAAGGATGTGCCAGTCCTCAGTTCTTGTGGGCAGGGGTCCTTTCATAGAAAAAGAGATGCAGGAGCTCATTAGCATAATTCATTAGCATAACTTATTTGCATGTGCCACACCCCCTGACATCACCGGAAGTGTGTCAGAAGGCAACACCCACCGCTCAGGTGCCACTGGACTGTTTTGGATTGCTAGCTATTGGGGGGGGGACGTGCAGATCTGTCCTCGCAGAGGAGGGAGAGCTCGTACCTGAATAAAACTTGGTCTTAAAGGTGCCAGTGGACTGTTTTGGATTGCTAGCTATTGGGGGGGGGAATGTGCAGATCTGCCCTCGCAGAGGAGGGAGAGCTTGTACCTGAATAAAACTTGGTCTTAAAGGTGCCACTGGACTGTTTTGGATTGCTAGCTATTGGGGGGGGGGAATGTGCAGATCTGCCCTCGCAGAGGAGGGAGAGCTTGTACCTGAATAAAACTTGGTCTTAAAGGTGCTACTGGACTGTTTTGGACCAGGGGCCGGGGAGGGGGGCTCTGTGACTTACCTGGCTGCTTCTTGCTCTGACTGAGGGCTGCTGGGAGCAGGGGGCGGGGCTTGTTGCCTGTGCCCGCCGCCTGGGCTCTTTACTGCCGGAGCTCCGCTCCTGTGCGCTCCTGCAGGAAATGACCCCTGCTTGTGGGCCTTTCTTACATGCTCGGGACCATGACGATTGCCATTTTGGGGTCCAGAAGGAATTTTCCTCCAGGCCAGATTGGCCCTGGGATACTGGAGGTTTTTTTGCCTTCCTCTGGGCACAGAGCAGGGGGTCACTGAGGAATGGCGGGTGGGGAAGGGGTGGGGGGATCTGGTTGTGAATTTCCTGCACGGTGCGGGGGGGGGGGTTTGACCTAGATGACCCCTGAGATCCAGCACTGTGTTTCTACGTCCCCTCCTCCACCGCCAACAGGAACAGCTCCCTGCCCTCCTCTAAGCGGCAGCCCTTTGAGTACTTCACGAGGGCAATCATGTCCCCCATCCACCACCTTCCCTTCTCCAGTTTGGTGTAGCGGTTAAGTGCGCGGACTCTAATTCTGGGAGAACCGGGTTTGATTCCCCACTCCTCCACTCGCAGCTGCTGGTGTGACCTTGGGCAAGTCGTAATCCTGTCAGAGCAGTCCTTGAAAGAGCAGTTCTGGAAAGAGCTCTCTCGGCCCCACCTGCTTCACAGGCAGTGTTCCCTCTAAGCTGAGTGAGTGTGAGCTGGCTCACCTTTTTTTAGCGTCCAGCTCACACGTGTTTTTGTCTTCGCTCAGGAACGATGGCTCCAGAGCAGACTCATTTATGCAGCAGCCAAATCGCTTGCTCACTACTTTATTGCCAGTAGCTCACAACGTAGAATTCTTGCTCACAAGACTCCACAGCTTAGAGGGAGCATTGCTCACAGGGTGTCTGTTGTGGGGAGGGGAAGGGAAAGGAGTTTGTAAGCCACTCTGAGACTCTAAGGGTGGGGTATAAATCCAGTCTCCTCCTCCTCTTCTTTATTCTTTCAAAAATTATGTTCAAGCGGAGGCTGGACAACCATCTTTCGAGTCTGTTGTCGGGCTGTCTTTTGGCTCTGCTCCTGCAGAGTGCAGGGGGTTGGACTGGATGACCTGCAAGGTCCCTTCCAACTCTACCTTTCTTCTTCTTCTTCTTCCTCCAGACTGAGCATTCCCAAGTCCCAAAGCAATTTTGTTCCACTGCTTGTCTCCATGAATTGAGAGCCCTGGAGTTACTGTTTTTGGCCAGCCGGTACTGTGGTTCAGACGCTGAACTGCAGGCTGTGGAAGGTCAGTAGTTCAGCAGTTCGAGACCTGAGTGTGCCGCATGACGGAGTGAGCTCCCGTCTCTAGTTCCAGCTCCTGCCAACCTAGCAGTTCGAAAGCAAGAAATTGCAAGTAGATAAATAGGTACCACTTCGGTGGGAAGGTAACAGCATTCCGTGCGCCTTGGTGTTTAGTCATGCTGGCCACATAACCACGGAAACATCTTTGGACAGCGCTGGCTCTTCGGCTTGGAAATGGAGATGAGCACTGCAACCTTAGAGTCGGACTCGACTGGCTTTCAAGCAAGGGAACCTTTACCTTTACTGTTCACGATCGTTGCTGCCTGAATTTCCTTTCACTTAAAAAAAGTCCCTCTCTCTGTCTCTCTCTGAAAACCAGAATGCCGTTGAGATGAGGATATCATTCAAGGGTTCAGAAATATCTCAGGCCTCAAGAACAACCTGTATCTTCTCTTCTCCGTTGTTTACCCCACCGTCGGATCCCCCCCCCCAACGTGGTTGAACCAATTCTCTGCTGTTACAGGGCAAAAGAGCCCTCTCACCGATCCGTCTTCTCCAAGCGAGGGGGAAGGCAAGGATGTCCGAGACGGGAGAGATAATAAAGGACGAGTTCTCCACGCTGTGTGGAGATGCTTCCATGAGTAACACGGAGAAAGACCCACCTGCGGGGAGCCATTTATCATAATAAGCTGACTATTTCCCGTAACAGCCAAGCAGCGGCCCCCTGTTAAGAAGCAGCGTATGAAACTTTCTTTTCTAAATTGATTGAGTGGCTGCTGTCGATGGAGGAAGGTCCAGGGAGGTGTTTTTCTTTTTCTTTTGGCCAAAGAGAGAGAGGGAGAGAGAGAGAACATAAGAACATAAGAGATGCCAATGTTGGATCAGGCCAAAGGCCCATCCAGTCCAACACTCTGTGTCACACAGTGGCCAGAAATACCAGTGCCATCAGGAGGTCCACCAGTGGGGCCAGGACATTAGAAGCCCTCCCACTGTTGACCCCCCCAAGCACCAAGATGACAGAGCATCACTTGCCCCAGAGTCCCTATCTATACCTTGTGGCTAATAGCCACTGATGGACCTCTGCTCCATATGCTTATCTAATTCCCTTTTGAAGCCGTCCATGCTTGTAGCCACCACCACTTCCTGTGGCAGTGAATTCCAAGTGTTAATCACTCTTTGGGTGAAGAAGGACGTCCTTTGATCCATTCTAACCCGACCGCTCAGCAATTTCATGGAGTGCCCACGAGTCCTTGCATTGTGAGAAAGGGAGAAAAGTACCTCTTTCCCTACCTGCTCTTTCCCATGCATAAGGGAGGGAGAGAGAGTGGATATTAGCAGCAGATATTGGGGGTAAGATTTATTCCACCCTGTGGATCTTGAAGTGGCCTTACGTCTCCAACAGTCTTACGGAGACTTGAGAACCTCTAACTCATAGAATCATAGAATGTTAGAGCTGGAAGGGACCTTGCAGGTCATCTAGTCCATCCCCCTGCACTCTGCAGGAGCAGAGCCCTACAACATATCCGAGAGATGGTCGTCCAGCCTCCGCCTGAAAACGTCCAGCGAAGGAGCCTCCACCACCTCCCGAGGTCCACTGACCTTAGCAGTGGTGGACGGGGTCCTCAAGTCATGGCTTCCTTATGGTGTCCCCGTAGGGTTCTCCGGGCAAGTGACATTCAGAGATAGCTTTGCCTGCCTCTGCGTAGCAACCCTGGACTTCTTTGGTGGTCTCCTATCCAAATACTAACCAGAACCAACCCGTGTTCCTTCTGAGCTGAGTTAGTGTGAGCTTGCTCGCAGTTTAGTAGCCTCCGGCTCCCTTCTTTTCCCCCTCCTCGCTCGGGAAGGAGGGCTCCGGGGCAAACTACTTGATGCAGCGGCCCAATCGCCCGCTCACCACTTGAATGCCAGTAAGCTCACAGAGTAGAACTTTTGCTCACAAGGCTCCGCAGCTTGGAGGGGAGTGTGGACCCAACCCCGTTTCGTTTCTGAGATCTCACGAGATCAGGCTAGCCTGAGCCATCTGAGTCAGGGGGAGAGGTGGTTTGCCGTGGCCTCGGTGGTCTCCCGCCCAAGTACTAAGCAGGGCCGACCCTTGTTTGGCTTCTGAGATCTGATGAGATCGGGTTAGTGTTGGAGTTTCCAGTTGCTTACACTTCGGTCATTACAGAGCTAAGTGTTGTTTGTTAGGAAACAGGATGTTACGTTACATAATGTATTCTACGGCGGGAAAGTTTGTGGGAGTTGCTCATCCCAATGAAGCGAACTGTAACCTTTGTACTGGTCAACTAACAACTTGTTTTGAGGAAAGGCTTTGATCTAGCATTCATGTATTCACAAGGTTTATGGCTCTTCGTGTGAAGCAGACAGGAAGCGTCCCTCTAGAAGCCGACGTGGTTAGAGAGATGTAGCTGTTAGAATGTAGTACTGAGAGTAACTGCAAGTATGTAACCTTTTCATTTTATTCAGGGGTCGTCTCGTAGAAAAAGAGCTAGGGGAACTCATTAGCGTAACTCAAAACCACATTCAAATACCCCAGGCCAACGGTACTGACAGCGGACTTACCCCCGAATGGCCATAAAATGGCCCTAAATCTATGTAGACAGCCACCATCAAACCAGAGACCAAAGGAAGTGAAAGCAGCATGCAGTCTGGACGCTGCCGTAAAATCCGACAATCAATCAAAGTGAAAGAGGCATGCAATGTGGAGGGGGATTTCTGTTCCAGCGTGGGTTTGGTAAGACAGCGGAGCAAATCCTAGATGCAGATTGGGCCTGAGTTGAGCTTCTCATGCTGTGGTGGCAGCAGCAGCAACATTTAAAAAAAAAATCTGCAGAGCCCACCAAATTGCCAGTGGCCAATCAGAAGTCTTGCTGGGCAAAACCCACACCCGGCCCGGCTCACTTTCTGAAAATGCTGGTCAGGTGCCTCTGCAGATGTTACTGGAGATCCCATTCCGACATTGCAGGAGCCTGCCAGCTGCACAAATCAGGAATGCGAGATGCAGGATCCTGTAATGTGTGAATTGTAGGGTTCCAGCTCTGGATTGGGAAATACCTGGAGATTTGGGGGGGTGGACCCTGGAGAGGACAGGGTTTGGAAAGGGGGGGCTCAGCAAGGTACAATGCCACAGAGTCCACCCTCCGAAGCAGCTAGTTATGAGGGGCCCGGCGGTGGACCTGCAAGGTCGGCGGGAGTGCAAGGAAGCCCCGCGAAGGCCCTCCCTGGCCCCAGGCAGGCAGGGGTGGGGAGAGGCAGGGAGGAAGCAACTTACCCTCCCTCTTCTCCTTCCTCTTCCTGGCTGAATGAGGGCCGGAAGCAGGGCGGCCAGAAGTAGGGGGCGGGGCTTCGTCATGTGCCCCGCCCCCCGTACCTCACCCGGGGGAACTGCATTCCCCCCCAAAATGACCTCTGATTTTATTTCTTTTATCCAAAGTTCCTTACCCATGCTTTATTTTGTTTTGTAGTAAATATATTTTTTCTTTTCCTAATGTGGCTCTTGTGTTTGCAAAACGACCATCGATCTTGAATCACAGAATCCCAACAGTTAGCCTGGCCTATCCAGGCCAGAGCTTGACTTTTGTCAAAAGATGTAATCTGTTTAGGATAGCATTGATAGTCTCCTGCCCGCCCCCCAGCCTCGAGGCACACTCTTGGCCGTCTTCCCAAAAACCTGTCAGTGTGAGCAGAACCAGAAATGCCAAGCAATTAAATCAGGGGTGTCAAATATGCGGCCCGGGGGCCGGATCCAGCCCCCGGAGGGCTTCTATCAGGGCCCACGGTAGAACTGGCTATCTTCTGCTTCTTCTTCCAGTTCTGCTGCTGCTGCTGCTGCTGCGTCGTCGTCGTAGGTTTGCAACTTACAGAGACACACCTGAACGGCACACTCAAGATTGCAACAACACAGACATTCTGATGCAATAATTCAGAGCAAGGGGTGTCAGTTATCAGACACGGAACAAAATATTGCAGGAGTGCTAATGTTTTAAGCATTTTTTAATAAGTTTTAAAAAATCCTTTGTGTCCTTTATAAAGTTTATATCTCCGCTACCTGGCATTACATTTTATGACACGCATGGCCCGGCCCGACAAGGTCTCATTTATGTCAGACCCAGCCCTTGTAACAAATGAGTTCGACACCCCTGAGTTAAATGATGCAATCCCGCATCCTGCCCGTTACATAATACTGCCTTCGTTGGTCACACTGGAAGGATATGTCTTTCCGAAGATGGGAGAAACGGCATCGCAGGCAGCCGGAGCTTTGAGAACATCTTTTATGAATAGGTACCTCCCGGAGCAATCTGGCACAAAGTTGCGACCAGAAAAAAATCCTTGGGGAAAAAATCCCCCGACCGGCTTCGGAGTGGAAAGAAGTAACGTTTCTGCTCGACTCTCTTGCCCTCACCACTGGGAGCTTTTAAACTTCAGAGCAGCTTTTAGACTTCAGAGCCGGTGGAAGGAAGGGCGTTTCACAATCCATCACTGCTAAACCAGAGCATATCCATCAAAGGCTGGGGTGTTCTGCATTCCATGTCAGTATTTTATTTCTGAAAGGACATTATATTTCGCCGGCGATATTGAGTGCCTAGCTGTATCCCATCTTTCTCCTTGTGTCATTTGAAAAGGTTTGAAGGCGTACCGAAAATGCAGAGCCTGTTGACAAAATTGGCCTGAAAAAGCCCAGCGGGCTAATTTTAGCCAATCTCACAAGACGAACCGACATGCATCAGTCCATGAGTGAAAACTCGGCAACTGCAGAATCTAAATGTATTTCATCAAAATATAGTTAATGAGCAAAACTATGAAGGAGGAGAAGGAGATTAGATTTATACCTTCACTTGGAGTCTCAGAGCAGTTTACAAACTCCTTTCCCTTCCCCTCCCCACAACAGACACCCTGTGAAGTAGGTGGGGCTGAGAGAGCTCTGACAGAAACTGCTCTTTTTCAAGGACAGCTCTTATCAGAACAAGTTCTTTCCCATCACCTCCGGCCTGGTCCTTGACCTGGAGATGCCGGGGATTGAACTGGGGACCTTCTGCATGCCAAGCAGAACTATGGCTTGCCCAAGGTCATCCAGCAGCTGCAAGTGGAGGAGTGGGGAATCAAACCTGGTTCTCCCAGATTAGAGTCCACGCACTTAACCACTACACAAGACTGGCTCTCATTTTGATTTGATTTGATTTATTTTATTTGTTATCCCACCCTCCTGGCCTAGGAATAAGAAAGTGCTCTGGTGTCAACCGCAGAGTAAAATAATCCATATCTAAGAATCTAGGAGGTGCACACCGGAAGGTCGGTAGTTCAGCAGTTCAAGACCCGAGTGCCGGGCGACGTAGTGAGCTCCCGTCTCTGGCCCCAGCTCCTGCCATCCTAGCAGTTCGAAAGCAAGAAATTGCAAGTAGATAAATAGGTACAGCTTCGGTGGGAAGGTAACAGCGTTCCGTGCGCCTCGACGTCTAGTCATGCCGGCCACATGACCATGGAAATGTCTTCGGACAGCGCTGGCTCTTTGGCATGGAAACGGAGATGAGCACCACAACCCTAGAGTCGGATTCGACCGGCTTTCAAACAAGGGAAACCTTTACCTTTTTAACTATCTAGAAACATGGAGCTCTAAGGAACCTCAAGGGTCATCTAGTCCAACCCCCTGCAGAATGCAGGAAATTCACAAATACCTCCCCCTGCCACAGCCCCAGTGACCCCTGCTCCATGCCCAGAGGAAGTGGGGGGGGGACCTCCAGGATCCCTGACCAATCTGGCCTGAAGGAAAATTGCTTCCTGGCCCCAACGTGACCATCAACATTCCCCTGGGCGTGACAGAAAGGGCCCCGAGAACTAAGCCCTGAGGCAACCCTTCCTGCCCTCCCTCTCAGGATCTGCTCAAGTTCACACAATCAGCATGGCTGTCAGATGGGGCCATCCAGCCTCTGTCTGAAACCCCCCAAAGGAGGAGAGCCCACCGCCTCCAGTTAAAAGGACCAGGCCGTAGGTGATATGAAAGACCAATTTGGTGTAGCGGTTAAGCGCGCGGACTCTAATCTGGGAGAACCGGGTTTGATTCCCCACTCCTCTACATGCAGCTGCTGGATGACCTTGGGCAAGCCATCGTTCTGTCAGAGCTGTCCTTGAAAAAGAGCCGTTTCTGTCAGAGCTCTCTCAGCCCCGCCTCCCTCACAGGGTGTCTGTTGTGGGGAGGAGAAGGAGGAGGAGTTTGTCAGCCGCTCTGGGACTCCAAGTGAAGGGCGGGGTATCAATCCAATCTCCTCCTCCTCCTCCTCTTCTTCTTTTTCTTCTTCCTTCTCCTTCTTCTCCTTCTCTACACCTGAGAGTTCGGACCACCGCTTCCAGTCTGAGTAGACAGTAATAACCTGTCTGATTCAGTATAAGGCAGCTTCATGACCTCATAGCCCAGTGGGGTTTGAGCCTCCTGGGGCAGACGTGGAATGCTACGAAGGGCAGCTGATGCAGAGGTCTGATCCATTTCACGGGGGGGGCAGTCCACCGGGATGTTCTCCTGACCTCGCCAAAATGAATGGGAACTGCCCAGAAACTTTGTTCCACGAAGACTGCACTGGAGAATGTCAGCCAGAGGACGGGACCGCTTGGTTTCCCCACTGCAGGCACCCAACCAATGCTCCCTCGAAGCTGTGGAGTCTTGTGAGCAGGGGTCATTCCCTGCGGGAGCGCACAGGAGCGGAGCTCCGACAGTAAAGAGCCCAGGGGGCGGGCACATGCAACAAGCCCCACCCCCTGCTCCCAGCAGCCCCAGGCCACAAGGAGCAAGAAGCAGCCAGGTAAGTTGCAGAGCCGCCACCCCCCTTCCAGATAGCAATCCAAAACAGTCCAGTGGCACCTTTAAGGCCAAGGTTTATTCAGGTACAAGCTCTCCCTCCTCTGTGAGGACAGATCTGCACGTCCCCCCCCCCCAATAGCTAGCAATCCAAAACAGTCCAGTGGCACCTTTAAGACCAAGTTTTATTCAGGTACAAGCTCTCCCTCCTCTGTGAGGGCAGACTTGCATGTTCCCCCCCCCCCCAATAGCTAGCAATCCAAAACAATCCAGTGGAATCTGAGCGGTGGGTGTTGCCTTCTGACACACTTCTGGTGATGTCAGGGGGTGCGGCCTATGCAAATGAGTTATGCTAATAAGTTATGCTAGTGAGCTCCTGCACCTCTTTTTCTATGAAATGACCCCTGGCGATTTGGCAGCTGCATAAATTAGTTTGCCCTGGAGCCATCCTTCCTGGGCGAAGACAAAAAACCATGAGCCGGAGGCTAAAAAACTGTGAGCTAGCTCACGCTGACTTAGCTTAGAGGGAACACTGCTCCCAACATCTCTTCCACCTGCTCGGCACTCTGCCCCTCCTCCTTCAGTGACTTCGTAATGGATTTTCATTAACGTTGCATATTTTATTCATGAACTGCTGTTTAACATTATTTTCGTACGGTACACCGCTTTGTGGCTTCAGCCTATGTTTACTCAGCAGCGACAGGTTCCGTAGGACTTATTCCCAAGTGAGTGTGCCTAGGACTGCTGCTTAGACCCAGGTTTGAATCCCCGCTCCGCCACTGAATCCGGCTGCATGACCTCGGGCCAGACACACCCTCTCAGCATAACCTACCTCATAGGATTGTTGTGAAAACAAAATGGAGGAGAGGCAAATGACATAAGCCACCTTGGGTCCCCAGTGCGGAGAAACAAGCAGTATAAATGAAGTGAATGAAAAAATGTGCATGTCATGGAGAGGAAGTGTGAAAACCTCCTTGGGATAAGAATTTAAGGGTATAACAAGAGGCCTGCTGGATCAAACCAGGGAGGGTCCATCCATTCCAGCCCCCTGCCTCACACAGGGGCCAGCCAGTTCCTCTGGAGAGCCAACAACAGGGCAGAGAGGCCAAGTCCTTCCCCTGATAAGAACCCCAGAAGAGCCCTCCTGGATAAGACAGGGAGGGTCCATCCAGTCCAGCCTCCCATCTCACACAGGGGCCAGCCAGTTCCCTGGAGGGCCAACAACAGGGCAGAGAGGCCAAGGACTTCCCCTGAAAAGAACCTCAGAAGAGCCCTGCTGGATCAGACCCCTGAAAGAACCTCAGAAGAGCCCTGCTGGGTCAGACCAGAGAGGGTCCATCTAGTCCGGCCTCCTGCCTCACACAGTAGCCAACCAGTTCCTCTGGAGGGCCAACAGCAGGGCAGAGAGGCCGAGACCTTCCCCTGAGAAGAACATCAGAAGAGCCCTGCTGGATCAGACCAGGGAGAGTCCATCTAGTCCAGCCTCCTGCCTCACACAGGGGCCAACCAGTTCCTCTGGAGGGCCAACAACAGGGCAGAGAGGCCGAGGCCTTCCCCTAAAAAGAACCTCAGAAGAGCCCTGCTGGATCAGACCCCTGAAAGAACCTCAGAAGAGCCCTGCTGGGTCAGACCAGGGAGGGTCCATCTAGTCCGGCCTCCTGCCTCACACAGTAGCCAACCAGTTCCTCTGGAGGGCCAACAGCAGGGCAGAGAGGCCGAGACCTTCCCCTGAGAAGAACATCAGAAGAGCCCTGCTGGATCAGACCAGGGAGAGTCCATCTAGTCCATCCTCCTGTCTCACACAGGGGCCAACCAGCTCCTCTGGAGGCCCAACAACAGGGCAGAGAGGCCGAGGCCATCCCCTGATAAGAAGCTCAGAAGAGCCCTGCTGGATCAGACCAGTGAGGGTCCACCTAGTCCAGCCTCCTGTCTCACACAGGGGCAAAACTGTTCCTCTGGAGGGCCAACAACAGGGCAGAGGGGCCAAAGCCTTCCCCTGATGTTACCTCCTGGCACCGAGATTTAGAGGTTGACTGTCTCTGGACGTGGAAGTTCCCTTTAGTCACCATGGCTAGTAGCCACCAGTGTTCCCAGTCTGAGCTGAGTGAGTCTGAGCTAGCTCACAGTTTTTTAGCCTCCAGCTCACACATTTTTGTCACCATGGCTAGTAGCCACCAGCGTTCCCTCTAAGCTGAGTGAGTGTGAGCTAGCTCACAGTTTTTTAGCCTCCAGCTCAGGCAGGATGGCTCCAGAGCAGACTAATGTATGCAGCAGCCAAATGGCTCGCTCACAACTTTAATACTAGTAGCTGACAAAGTAGAATGTTTGCACTCAAGGCCCCATAGCTTAGAGGGAGCATTGGTAGCCACTGTCCTTTGTGAATCTGCCTAACCCCAGAGCCATGGAGGAACTGGTGCTGCAGATCAAAAGAGTGTTCCTTCCATTGCGTTTGTGTGTCTGTGTGTCCGTTGTTGTCAAGGGCAATTAAATAATACAACAACATAAGTGGGGGCAGCAATTCATCCCTCTGGGATTTTGCTTACACGGCAGCGACACGCAGCTAACGGACTAGTAGATCGTCCTACCGGACGGCTTCTCGCCATTTGGGTAGTCTGGTATCTTAGAATGGATTGCAAACAATCGATCGACTGTGTCGCACTAATCAGCAGCAGCTGCCTCCGTCTCGGCTGGCAGAGGACAGCTATTTTTACGAGCCGAGCTCTCAAGACGGCTGGAGTGGGAAGAGAACAAAGCCATTTGATGTCAGTTGAAATGCCGGGCCGGATGAAAGAAGCCTGCAGATGCTTCGAAAGTGCTGCCGGACAGAAGACTCTATATCCTAATTACAAACACGGAACCAGACCAAATGAGCTGGGGTAGAGAGATGCAGGTTTTAAAGCTTTCACGGCACATTTCGTCAAATGGGAACTGGGGGTAGGGTGGGACAGCCGTCTGGACCCGAGAGGCAGTTTGGTGTCATGGTTAAGAGCGCGGTCTCTGATCTGGGAGGACCGGGTTCGATTCCCCGCTCCTCCACATGCAGCTGCTGGTGTGACCTTGGGTCGGTCACGAGTTCTCTCAGGGCTGTCCTTGAAAAAGAGCCGTTTCTGTCCGAGCTCTCTCAGCCCCACCTACCTCACAGGTTGTCTGTTGTGGGGAGGGGAAAGGAAATCGTAAGCCGCTCCGCTCTGAGTAGCCCCTCCGCACCATCATCCAGATCATTTATAAAAATACTGAAAAGTACTGGGCCCAGACCCACTGTTCCCTCTAAGCCGAGTTAGTGTGAGCTGCAGGAGTCATTTCGTTAAAAAAAAGAGGTGCAGGAGCTCATTAGCATAACACATTAGCATAACTTATTTGCATACACCACACCCCCTGACATCACCAGAAGTGTGTCAGAAGGCAACACCCACCGCTCAGGCTGCACTGGACTGTTTTGGATTGCTAGCTATCGGGGGGCGGGGGAAGATGCAGATCTGTCCTCACAGAGGAGGGAGAGCTCGTACCTGAATAAAACTTGGTCTTAAAGGTGCCACTGGACTGTTTTGGACTGGGGGGAGCTCTGCAACTTACCTGGCTGCTTCTTGCTCTGACTGAGGGCTGCTGGGAGCAGGGGGCGGGGCTTGTTGCCTGTGCCCGCCCCCTGGGCTCTTTACTGCCGGAGCTCCACTCCTGTGCGCTCCTGCAGGAAATGACCCCTGGTGAGCTGGCTCACAAGTTTTTAGCCTCCGGCTCACACATTTTTGTCTTCGCTCAGGAAGGGAGGGCTCCAGAGCAAACTCATTGATGCAGCAGCCAAATCACTCCCTCGCAACTTTAATGCCAGTGGCTCACAAAGTAGAATTTTTGCTCACAAGACCCCACAGCTTAGAGGGAGCATTGGTCCAGATCCGAGCCCTGGGGTACCCCACTGGACACCTCCCTCCATTCAGATGAAATGCCGTTGACACCTACTCTCTTGAGTGCCGCTCTCCAACCAGTTCCTTATCCACCTAACTATCCTCAAGTCCAGTCCACAGTCCCTTAGTTCACCCGCCAGAACAACATGGGGAACCCTGTCAAAAGCTTTACTGAAATCCAGGTAAACAACATCAACAGCATTCCCTCGATCCAGTAAAGCTTGGGACTCGATCAAAGAAGGAAATGAGGTTGGTCTGGGAGCTGCGGTGGCTCAAGTGGCTAAGACGCTGAACTGCAGGCTGTGGAAGGTCGGTCGTTCAGCAGTTCGAGACCCGAGTGCGCCGCGTGACGGAGTGAGCTCCCATCTCTAGTTCCAGCTCCTGCCAACCGAGCCGTTCGAAAGCAAGAAATGGCAAGTAGATAAATAGGTACCACTTCAATGGGAAGGGAACAGCGTGCCATGCATGTTGGTGTTTAGTCATGCCGGCCACATGACCGCGGAAACGTCTTCGGACAGCGCTGGCTCTTCGGCTTTGAAATGGAGATGAGCACCGCAACCCTAGAGTCGGACTCGACTGGCTTTCGAGCAAGGGAACCTTTACCTTTACTGGGAGGACCGGTTGGGGACGAATCCGTGCTGACTTCCCCGGATCACCAAGTTGTCCTTTAGATGCTCGCAGATCGGTCCCTTTAAAACCTGCTCCACTATCTTCCCTGGGACCGAGGTCAGACCGACTGTCCTGTACTTTCCTAGGTCATCCCTCCTCCCTTTTTTGAAAATTGGGATCCCATCTGCCCTCCTCCAGTCTTGTGACACGTCTCCCGTCCTCAAAGAGGTCTGGAAGACGATGGACAAAGGCCCTGCAGGCTCTCTAGAATCAGGTCCTCTTAATTCTTCTAATACTTCTAACTGGGGATTGTTTACGTAAAGGGCTACTCCACATTTTTTGCTGTGTGCTGCAGCAAAACATGCTTTGCCTAATTCGTTATTCTTTAAAATACGTTCATATTTCATCTTCATATTAGTTCCTTGTCAGCAGAATAGATCAGCATTATGTTTTTCCAATTGGCTGAAAGGTTTTTCGTGCGTTTCGAAAGGGAATTCAGTTCGTTGATATTTATTGATACGATTTTGAATTATTCCATTTTTTTTGCTCTGACTGAGGGCTGCTGGGAGCAGGGGGCGGGACTTGTTGCATGTGCCCGCCCCCTGGGCTCTTTACTGCCGGAGCTCTGCTCCTGTGCGCTCCTGCAGGAAATGACCCCTGGCTACACATTTTTTTTTGTGCTGCAGCAAAACATGCTTTGCCTAACTCGTTATTCTTTAAAATATGTTCATATTTCTTCTTCGTATTAGTTTCTTGTCAGCAGAATAGATCAGCGTTACGTTTTTCCAATTGGCTGAAAGGTTTTTGTGCGTTTCAAAAGGGAATTCAGTTCGTTGATATTTATTGATACGGTTTTGAATTGTTCCATTTTGTCCTGATGTTGTTGCCACATCCAGCTTGTCCTGAGAGCCAGTTTGGTGTCGTGGTTAAGTGTGCGGACTCTAATCTGGGAGAACCGGGTTTGATTCCCCACTCCTCCACTTGCACCTGCTGGATGACCTTGGGCAAGCCGTAGTTCAGATAAAAGCTGTTCTTGAAAACGAGCAGTTTCTGTCAAGAGCCCTCTCAGCCCCACCTACCTCACAGGGTGTCTGTTGTGGGAAGGGGAAGGGAAAAGGAGTTTGTAAGCCGCTCTGAGACTCCTTTGGGTAGTGAAGGGTGGGGATAAATCCAATCTCTTCTTCTTCTTCTTCTTCTTCTTCTTCTTCTTCTTCTTCTTCTTCTTCTTCTTCTTCTTCTTCTTCTTCTTCTTCCTCTACTGTGCTTGTCTCTTCTTTGGAGTTTTGGTCTGTGAACTTTGCTTTGAGCTGCTACCGAACTGCTTTGAGTTGCTTAGAGGTTCTCCTTCTGTTCCTTTATATAAGTCCCCGGCTTGCAATTCTTGGGCCAGTTGCTTGGCTTATTCCTCTGTTGCGATTACTTTTCTTCCTTTTGGTAAGTATCCTCTATTGCAAATGGTATTGTCCAACGGTATCTTATTTATTTATTTTGTAACATCTGTCTCAAAAAAAAAATCAAAGTCTTTCCATTTCTTTAGCACACTTGTTGGCAACTCCTGAAAGATCTGCCCTTCTTTCCCCGCTACCTTGAGTGGTGATTCCCTTCGGTGCTTCGGTATTGCGTCTCGTGTTTTCTTGCAGGTGAATCGAACCAGCATACCTCAAGGTCGCTTATTCTCGAATGCAAATCTTGAATTCACTCGAAAAATCTGGTCGAGGTCAGTAGAAAAGAGCAGCACCTGAAAGACTAACACAATTTGTGGCAGGGGAGGAGCTTTCGTGAGTCACGGCTCACTTCTTCAGATTAACACGGCTACCCCTCTTCATCTTGGTCCATGTCAGGAAAGTCTTCTTCGACTTTCCGATAATTCTGGGCCCTCTCCATTCTTCACACTTATTCACACGGCGCATAGTGAAACGGTGGATCTCACTGCCACAGGATGTGGTGACCAGTGTTCCCTCTAAGCTGAGTTAGTGTGAGCTAGCTCACAGTTTCTTAGCCACCGGCTCACACATTTTGTCTCAGCTCAGGAAGGATGGCTCCAGAGGAAACTAATTTATGCAGCAGCCAAATCACTGGCTCACAACTTTCATGCCAGGAGCTCACAAGGTAGGATTTGTGCTCACAAGACTCCACAGCTTAGAGGGAACATTGGTGGTGACAGCCATGAACTTGGAAGGCTTTAAAAGGGGGGTGGGCAAATTCATTGAGAACTGGGGTATCAGTGGCTACTAGCCAGGATAACAAATACAGAGTCCAGTGGCACCTTTAAAACCAACAAAGGCTTATTCGAGGTATAAGCTTTAGTGTGCATGCACATTTTTTCGAACACATCGGAATGGAAAGTAAGGGTTCAAACTTATAGATAGAGGCTGAACAGCAGATTAAAATGATGAAGATGTTGGAAGATATGCGAAGACAAAACTAAATAAGAAGCTAAGGTTATAATGTCAGCATTTGTTTTGATTTTATTAAGGGGGGAAGCAGTAAAGCAATAAATATGTCAAAATAGGAGATAAATGTGTAAAGGTATCTTTTCTAATTGTGGGAAGTAAATTGAGACTCTCCATTCATCTTCTCTCAGGCGTGGAGGTAACGTAACAGCATTTTTTGTGTTCTTATTTGAGGTGGGTGCAGTGTTCTATCAGCAAAACATCCCAATATCCCTCGCATTACATTCAGTAGTCTAATGTACCATTCTGAAATAGAAAAACACTAAGATACAGAAGATGTATAGTCCTTCTTGTTGAGAATACATGTGTGAGGACTGAATGAGTGAGTATACATAATGAGATAAGAAACCAATATCCCTGTTGAGTCCTGGGGAGGTT
>NW_015176098.1:32861-37954 GCF_001447785.1 Gekko japonicus | reverse complement strand
GGACTTCCTTGGGGGTCTCCCATCCAAATACCAACCAGGCGTTTCCCAGCCATACTTATCCTGTCATAGGACGACTTGGAGCCGGGTTAAAAAGGCACCACATCACATTTTAGAACAGGTCAAAGGAAGTCCTTCTTCACCCAAAGAGTGATTAACACTTGGAATTCACGGCCACAGGAAGTGGTGGCAGCTACAAGCATGGACGGCTGCAAGAGGGAATTAGATAAGCATATGGAGCAGAGGTCCATCAGTGGCTATTAGCCACAAGGTATAGATAGGGACTCTGGGGCCAGTGATGCTCTGTCATCTTGGTGCTTGGGGGGCAACAGTGGGAGGGCTTCTAGTGTCCTGGTCCCACTGGTGGACCTCCTGATGGCACCTGGTATTTCTGGCCGCTGTGTGACCCAGAGTGTTGGACTGGATGGGCCACTGGCCTGATCCAACATTGGCATCTCCTATGTTCTTATGTTCTTAAGGAAAGTCAGAGTTGCTACGCAGAGGCAGGCAATGAGAAACCAACTCTGGTGTGTCTTTTGCCCTGCCCTGGATGGCCTAGGCGAGCCCGATCTCGTCAGAAGCTAAGCAGGGTCGGCCCTGGTTAGTCCATGGATGGGAGACCCCCCAAGGAAGCCCAGGCCTGCTACGCAGAGGCAGGCAACGGCAAACCCACCTCTGAACGCCTCTTTGTAGAAAGCACCACAGGGTCTCCATAAGTCAGCTGTGACTTCATGGCCAAAAAAAGAGGAGGGGAGTGGTAATTATTGGGTTTGAACAGCATTCCGTGCGCCTCGGCGTCTAGTCATGCCGGCCACATGACCACGGAAACGTCTTCGGACAGCGCTGGCTCTTGGGCTTGGAAACGGAGACGAGCACCGCATCCCTAGAGTCGGATTCGACGGGCTTTCGAGCAAGGGGGAACCTTTCCCTTTCATGCAATAAAACAATGTGCCAGTTCCACAGGGTCTCCGTCTTGGTCTGCAGTGGACAGCTAGATGCAAGGCCAGTGACACCTGAGAGACCAATTCGGTTTTCGGGGCTGTGAGCTTCCGCGCGAGTCAAGGCGCCCTTTTGTCAAAAACGGGCATCGCTCTTTTTTAAAAACGGCTTAGCCAGCCTCCCCAAGAGCAGCGGCTCATGTTCCGTACGGGATGTCAGGGCAAAAGAATTAAGGTGTGCTCTCCAGGGCACACCCACGTATTTCCAAAAAAAAAGAACAGGAAAAAAACCCACACTGATTTATGAGCCTCCTCTGACAGCTCTCTACCATGCAAGGACCACGTACAAAAAGAGTTGTCTCGCTGGAATTTTATGGGCGCGTGGTCCGCTATCTGTTTCAGCACTCGCTGCTGCCTCCATTTCCATAAAGGCTGAACTTTCCCATAAATCTGCAAGGCAGGGAACATAACGGAGTCAAACACCAAGGCTACGGCAGGCGGGGAAGTCTGCTTGTCTAAGCATTACTCGGTGTTTGCTTATGGTAAAGGGAAAAAAGCCTGAGACGTGCCTGTCGCTGGACTAGGAGTGGTAGAGGGGGAAACGGGAGGGGGAGAGGAGGGCATACCTACACCATGGACTTCACTCAATGCCTTTAGGGCTCCCATAAGCACACGTGAAGCTGCCTTATACTGAATCAGAGCATCGGTCCATGCAGGTAAGCCTTTTCTACTCAGACCGGCAGGGTCTCTCGAGGGTCTCCGGCAGAGGTCTGTCATATCACCCACTGCCTGGCTCTTCAGACTGGAGATGCCGGGGATTCAGCATGAGGCCTTCATAGGAACATCAGAAGAGCCGTGCCGGATCAGGCCAGAGGTCCATCTAGTCCAGCCTCCCGTCTCACACAGTGGCCAGCCAGTTCCTCTGGAGGGCCAGCAACAGGGCAGAGAGGCCTCGGCCTTCCCCTGATAAGAACCTCAGAAGAGCCCTGCTGGGTCAGACCAGTGAGGGTCCATCTAGTCCAGCATCCTGCCTCACACAGAGGCCAACCCGTTCCTCTGGAGGGCCAGCAACAGGGCAGAAAGACCGAGGCCTTCCCCTGATAAGACTCTCAGAAGAGCCCTGCTGGATCAGACCAGTGAGGGTCCCTCTAGTCCAGCCTCCCGTCTCACACACAGGGACCAGCCAGTTCCTCTGGAGGGCCAACAGCAGGGCAGAGAGGCTGAGGCCTTCCCCTGATAGGAACCTCAGAAGAGCCCTGCTGGATCAGACCAGTGAGGGTCCCTCTAGTCCAGCCTCCCGTCTCACACACAGGGACCAGCCAGTTCCTCTGGAGGGCCAACAGCAGGGCAGAGAGGCTGAGGCCTTCCCCTGGTAAGAACCTCAGAAGAGCCCTGCTGGATCAGACCAGTGAGGGTCCCTCTAGTCCAGCCTCCCGTCTCACACACAGGGACCAGCCAGTTCCTCTGGAGGGCCAGCAACAGGGCAGAGAGGCCGAGGCCTTCCCCTGATAGGAACCTCAGAAGAGCCCTGCTGAGTCAGACCAGTGAGGGTCCATCCAGTCCAGTCTCCTGTCTCACACAGGGGCCAGCCAGTTCCTCTGGAGGTCCAGCAACTGGGCAGAGAGGCCGAGGCCTTCCCCTGATAGGAACCTAAGAAGAGCCCTGCTGGATCAGACCAGTGAGGGTCCATTCAGTCCAGCATCCTGTCCTACACAGTGGCCAACCAGTTCCTCTGGAGGTCCAACAACAGGGCAGAGAGGCCGAGGCCTTCCCCTGAGAAGAACCTCAGAAGAGCCCTGCTGGATCAGACCAGGGAGGGTCCATCTGGTCCAGCATCCTGTCTCTCACAGGGGCCAACCAGTTCCCCTGGAGGGGCAATAACAGGGCAAAGAGGCCGAGGCCTTCCCCTGATAAGAACCTCAGAAGAGCCCTGCTGGGTCAGATCAGTGAGGGTCCATCTAGTCGAGCCTCCTGTCTAACACGGTGGCCAGTCAGTTCCTCTGGAGGGCCAACCACAGGGCAGAGAGGCTGAGGCCTTCCCCTGATAAGGACACCAGAAGAGCCCTGCTGGGTCAGACCTGGGAGGGTCCATCTAGTCCAGCCTCCTGTCTCACACGGTGGCCAGCCAGTTCCTCTGGAAGGCCAACAACAGGGCAAAGAGGCCGAGGCCTTCCCCTGATAAGAACCTCAGAAGAGCCCTGCTGGGTCAGACCAGGGAGGGTCCATCCAGTCCAGCATCCTGTCTCACACAGGGGCCAGCCAGTTCCTCTGGAGGTCCAGCAACTGGGCAGAGAGGCCGAGGCCTTCCCCTGAAGACCCTCAGAAGAGCCTTGTTGGATCAGACCAGGGAGGGTGCATCTAGTCCAGCCTCCTGTCTCACACAGGGGCCAGCCAGTTCCTCTGGAGGGCCAACAGCAGGGCATAGAGGCCGAGGTTTTCCCTTCATGCCGCTTCCTGACACTGGATTTCAGAGTTCGGCTGCTTCTTTTGATCCAACGTGCATTTCTCTTCGATTCTGTTCCCTGCTCGTGGATTTCTTGGAGGCCTCTGTCTGGTCAGAGATGGGAACAAGGGGCTGGGCTATACCCACCTTGGCCTCATTTAAACTGGACTCTGTTGATATTGGTACAAACTACAGTTCCCAAGATGCTTGTGAGAAGCCACGCGAGTTACCTTGAAGGTGGCCTGTATACCTTTGCAGGGCAGCTCTGTCTTGTCTGTGCAGAAGGAAAAGGAAACTTTGATCCCTGCCTGCTGTGTACCGCATGGCCAGGCGCCTAGGAAATGCTTCTCTTAATACCCTGCCCCTCTCCTCTCTCCTCGGGAGTGCCTCTCCAGAACAGCCAAGAATAGCTGCGCCCCGTTTGCAGTAAGCCTCTGGAGAACAAAGGAAATTGGGAGCCGATGAGCCCTGGCATTAAGAGAAGCTGTCTGAGAAGAAGCCTCGGCGGAAGGCAGACCATCCATCAGCCTTCATGGACCTCGCCAGGCTTGAGATATTGATCAGTGCGAAGATTGCCTCTCGGTGCCGGAGCCTGACTTGACGGCTTATCGGAGACGCTGAAGTCAGCGCTTGAGGGGAGGCCATTGCGCACTTGACAGGATCGCGCCCGATTCTCGCAAAGCGGCTCGCTCAGTGCTGAAAAAATACCTCGAAGATCTGAGGACGACAGAGGTGGGCAAATGACAGAGCGAGAGGTGGGAGCGGGAGGGACAGGCCGGGTCATAGAATCATAGAATGTTAGAGTTGGAAGGGACCTTGCAGGACATCTAGTCCAACCCCCTGCACTCTGCAGGAGCACAGCCAAAAGACAGCCCTACAACATACCCGGAAGATGGTCGTCCAGCCTCCGCTTGAAAACGTCCAGCGAAGGAGCGTCCACCACCTCCCAAGGCAGACTGTCCCGCTGCTCAACCACTCTGACAGTTAGGAAGTTTCTCCTGATATTTAGCCGGTAACAACTCCCTTGTAATTTCCACCCATTAGACCTAGCCTTGCAATACGGAGCAAGAGAGAAGAGATCCGCTCCATCTTCTGCATGACAGCCCTTCAGATACTTGAAGACCGCAATCATGTCCCCTCTGAGCCTTCTCTTTCCCAGGCTAAACAGACCCAACTCTCTCAGCCTTTTCTCGTAAGACTTGGATTCCAACCCTCTCACCATCCTGCTTGCCCTCTTCTGGACACGCTCATAGAATTATAGAATCATAGAATGTTAGAGTTGGAAGGGACCTTGCAGGTCATCTAGTCCAACCCCCTGCACTCTGCAGGAGCACAGCCGAACGATAGCCCTACATACCTACAACATACCCGAAAGATGGTCGTCCAGCCTCCACTTGAAAACGTCCAGCGAAGGAGCATCCACCACCTCCCGGGGCAGACTGTCCCGCTGCTCAACCACTCTTACAGTTAGGAAGTTTCTCCTGATATTTAGCCGGTAACTATTTCCACCCATGAGATCTAGTCTTGCAATCCGGAGCAAGAGAGAATAGATCTGCTCCGTCTTCTACATGGCAGCCCTTTAGATACTTGAAGACTGCAGTCATGCCCCCTCTAAGCCTTCTCTTTCCCAGGCTGAACATACCCAACTCCTTCAGCCTTTCCTCATAATTATCCTTCCAGCCCTTTCTGGAGCATCAAAAAACACACACAGGCTT